>NC_079514.1:33827857-34127857 GCF_000801105.2 Raphanus sativus | reverse complement strand
GTTGTGTTGAGTCACCGAGGGTCCAACAATGAGCCCTGGGTTAACTGACACCATGTTGACCATACGGTCCATGGCTAATGCCCAAGCCGCCTTCTCAGATTGTGTCTTGGCCAGAGCATGCCATAGCTGAATAAAAACACAAGTTTTAAGGGAACTTCATTTTGTATTTGTGATACAAAGTAATTTGTGATACAAAGTTTTGATCAAAAAAAAAAGTATTTGTGATACAAAGTAATTTGAATGCTAATTAAGTACTATTTTAAAATGATGATCTAGCTTTAGAAGTTTAATTTCTTTAATACTAGTATATCCTAAGACAGTCTTACATTGAATTGAACCTTGACCAGATTTACTCTAGAATAACATGACGAATCACAACCTTTCATGAAGAGCCAACTTTGAATTTATTGTTAAGCAAACTACTCAAACTCTCATATTATTCAACCACATATATAAAAATATGTTTAAAGATGCGACTAATATGATTAGGGACCCCATAATAAATAATTGAATACACATTTCAGATTGATTGGTGATTCAAGGACAAAACTATCATATTTATATATTGTGGGTCCAATATGTTTCAGTCTAAATACCTTGAACTTTTCAAAATATTGAAAATTACTAATAAATGAGTTAAAATGAAAAAAACGTTGACAAAACAAAAAGAACTAAAATGAAAAGTATATTTAAATAATTAAATAAACTAAAAGTACCTTCTTTTCGAGACAAAAGTTTAGATCACTCCAAGACTTCTCATCAACATCTTTTTGAGTTCCAATGTTATCTCTCCATATCGCAGCAGTTAGTGAAGAAGAGAAGATAACCTTGTCTATACTTTCTGTTCTTGCACATGCTTCCACCACATTAATCGCTCCTCTCACCTCCAAATCAACTTCCATTTCCTGAATAATCACATCATTTAGTAACCAGAAACAATATAGATAAGATTTTAAAGAAGTGCTTGAGTGATAATTAACAGTACAAAACTCACATCGTACCCTTCAGGATTATCCAAGCAACAGAACACAGCGTTACAGTTGTTGAGAGAAACAAGGATGCTCTGGTAATCCAACACATCCACATCGTAAACCACTAATCTCTCCTCTGTGGCTTGCATGTTCCTGATTTTCTCCTCAAGCATACTCTCCCCTGTTACCAAAGTCCTCATTAAATTAAACCATGAATTGACAATAGAAGAAGAAACAGAGCTCTTTCCCACGATATTCTCATATCAAATCGAAAAATATTAACTTTGATTGTACCCATAAGAGAATTGATTGAAGAATTTTACCGTTTTTACGGATGGCTGCACGAACAGAGTAGCCTCTGTTGAGCAATTTCTTGAGAATCCAGAAACCCACATAAGTGGAAGCATCAAGAACACAGCAACAAGACATGGCTTTCTCTTGACTCATCAGTTTGTTCTGATTTATTGTTGATTTCCTTTTGTTTTGTAAAGGGAGAATATGCAGATGATTGAATATGCCTTTATAGATGAGGAGAGACGTGTGGGAATGAGAGGTAGAAGGAGAAAGAAAGTAGTAAATAGAAGAAAGGTAGGTGCACTATTGCAATGTTACACGCTCCCCCAGCTACCAGCTTCACATTTTTACTGTGGATTGTTTCTTTTATCAAATACTAGGGTCGGCCCGCCCTACGGGCGGGATAGTTTTACCGTCTCAAATCCTGACATTACATTTATAGTGGTTGATTATTTTATGTTGAATAGTTCGGTAGACAACCCTCTTTCTTTGTGATATAGGGGATTGTTTGTGCTTCGTGCAGGATTGGTAATTTTATATTTGTGTTTTGGTTTGGTCTAGCTTATTTTACAAATGGGGTTATTCAGGTTCTCATTGTGTGACAAATGTGTTCCATAGAACTATATGTATATTTTGGGATGAGTTGTAACAGAACATGTGCTATATGAACATATTTTCAAACGTCTTTAGTTTGAGATGTTTAAAGTGATTGATCATAAGTAGAACGTGGAACATGTGATGAAAATTTATGCTCGAAATCTGGTTCTCAAATTTGAATAATTTGTCCATTGTATTTGTGTGGGTGTATTGAAGTGATGTTTTGTGTCAAATAAACCAATATGCTCGTGGAGTTTGGTGAGTTGTGTGGGCTGCTTCATGCATTTATCTATAGCTGATATTTGTTTGGGTCTCGTAATCAGGAATGTGGGCCATCCAATGCTTTCAATTGGGTTGTAAAACCAGTTGACTTGCATCGCAAGTGTAGAACATGAAGTTAAGAAATTTTAGTCTGCTATTATTTTATCAGTAACAGATATAAAGTGAAAGCAGAGAGAAGCAAATGCTGATTGGGGAGAATCTCGACGTGAGTACTCTGCAAAGTTGGAAGTTTTCTTGGAGGAAGAGTAAGTTGTAGAAGATGTGAAGATAAGGTGTGGAATGTTTCGAGAAGCGTTGCATCGAGAGAGAGAGTAATGTTGTGTGTTTCTAATACTTAAAATGCTATATAGTCATATACCAATCACTAATTTTTGAGCAAATGTATTAAGAGTGTTGTTGGTTCAAGAAGTGAAAATATAAAGCCGGATATGGCACTACGTAGTGTTCAGTGACCCCGCCACAGTTAGTGATGGTGGTCGCACATTTGAATTTGATATTTATAAAATTGTAAATGGGATTACCTCACAGTAGTTGTTTTGCTACGGTGGTGGTTATTTTTTCTTAACGCTGAAAGTTTATTAAGCCACCAAGACAAAGGATCTCACAAAAAGTATATATAAAAAACCAAGCAACACGAAATAAACACACCAGTAACAGAGAGAGATAAAAAAGAACAGGGTAATGCAGCACATAGTTACGGTGGGTGGTTAAGTTAACCAATAAGATTGAACGTAAAAAGGTGGATTGATAAATAATAAATTCTGAAATTTTTTAAAGTGCACATTACTAAGAACCTGTAGAACCTAATAATAATTTATATCTTAAAATATCAAAGGATTGAAAAAGCTACAGAACCAGAATTGCAACAAACGTATTTAAAGAAAATGGTGGACTAAGTGTCCAAACCCTTATTTGCCTAGACATAAAGTGAGAATCTAGGATTAAGCATGGTGGAAAGCATGGGTGGTTTCTTGATAATGCTTCACTGATAATACTAAGCTTTGCGGACCTTCTTGGCTTGGTTGATTTTGCTGAACCTTGTGTTTCAGCAGGATTGCGGAAGTCTGCTTTGTAGTGACTAATATTGGATGCACCCACTATTTTTCTCCACCTAGAGGGCTCTCAGGAGAAGCACATGTTGTTTCATATCATTTCCAGGAGTGTTATCCCCACCCTGTCCACAACCAACCAAAGTTATTAGTCCCAGTTGGATAAGGAGAATGAAGAGTGCGCTAGAAAACACTACAGGCCGTATTATAAGACATATTTACATAAAGTTTCTAAATCCATCACCTAGCTCAGGTTTGTTTGGAACTCCTCCAACGTTTACCGCAAAACCTGGCACAGTAACAACAAACGGTTAGTTAGTGTTCTGTGTGATGAATAAAACAGAGTTCTGAGAACTTTGGAGAGTTTTATACAACCTCTGGTGATGATTGATAGAGAAAAGAAACTTGATGGAAACAAAGGAGAGGTAAAAGAGCTTCGTGGAACATTTTTCTTTCACTCTTGGAAATACTTATTCTCCATGTGAAATAACCTGAGATGCATGTAAATGTTCAATCTTAAGAGTAGGTTCATGAAACGAAAAAGTTAATACATAGATAATGAGAGAATGCGAAGAGTGTTCTATAAGAAGGCTTGAGGATATATATATATATATAGCTTTACCGTCGCTGCAAGTTGACATGCTATTTTGGGAACCCTCTATCATCCAGCATCTGTTTCTTCACAGCAAATCCAGCTGTCGTCCAATAAGAAAATGACCATTCATATACAACTATAAAAAGCCTTCTAATAAAGGAAATCATTATACATCGAATCCACTTAGCTCATACTTCGGATTCCGAATGAGGAATTCTTTTAAAAGTGTTTAGCATGTGGTCGGTGACAGAGGCTTGGATGGGAGACTCATGTTGCAATGAAAGAGTTGATTATGATTTATGAGTTTGCAAAATACCAATCATTGTAAAGATATTTACGAAAAGACAATAATAGACCAACCTTATCACTCAGAAGTCATATCGACGCCCATGATTTCAACAGCGGAGGAGGAGGCGAAGACAACGATCTGAGAACAAATGCCAGGCTTCAAATCGGACAGCTATAGCCATGACTCTTCCATCTTTGCAGGAGTCTATTGAGAGGAAGAGAGGAAGAGTGTACTGAATCTGTGAGAATCATCGAGGTGGAGGGTGCTATTCATAAGATTATTGTGTTGTGAAAACGGAATGAGGAGATGTTTTTCAAGCAGGAAAGTATACCTTTTTATAGTAGCAATTCCACCGCCTCCCAGAAGCTAAGATCGCATTCAATAGAGATCATGGGGTATGGATTAAAGAAGAACTTGAAGAGGGTTAACCTGTAACCGGTATCATTCAAATCGATAGGAAGAAGATGAACGAATCACTCTTTGAATTCAGTTACAGAGGATGGCGGAGAAACACACGGGTTCAACCCTAATACCAAAACGCCAATTAAGCTGCGTTTTCGCTTAATCAAGTTATGGACGGGCCACAAACGATACGTGTAAAACACAGGCGAGCCCAACACGCCCCACACAGACGCATCTGCTACGCATCGTTTCATTAAACATGGACACATGTCACGCCGTCGACGCTCGAGTTTGTGAGCTGTCATCCTACGTGGCACAACAGGAGAGAAGGAAACTGTACTTTATATATAAAGATTTTTTTACTATGGATTATGTACTTTTATTATATAGGTATAAAACTGTTGAAAACGGAAGATGAACATCTTCAACGTCCATTCCATTTTTTTAAAATGGAGTTTAAAGTAAAGTATTTCCTAACTTTCAAAAGATTATTTAAAAAATCATTTTATAATTTCATTTTATTCATGATTTCATTTTTACTGTAAAATGATTATGAGTGGTGTGAAACTCAACTCTGTTATAAATTTTATCTATTTTAAATATAAAATATAATAATTCATTAGATATATGAAAAACACATTTTAAACTTTTTTAAAAAATATATAAATTTTCTTCTCAACAATCAATTTTAGGCATTGTTTTATGCATCTAAATGTAACATATAAATACAATTTTCAGATTTTTTTCTTGAATATTTTTTAATATTTAAATGTTATATCTAGATACATTTTCTTGATTTTCAAAACTTCTTTTTTGTTTTGAACTTTTAATTTTCAAAACCTAAAAGAACAAGAACTCACAAGAGTCTTCCAAAATGACAAAGACGAAAAAACTAACAATTCAGAAGACTCACGGACTCAACACTCTTCAAGAAGACAAAATACTTTCAAAAGTACAAAGATTCATGATCAAGAAGAGCAATTAAGCAAGATGGAGACAGGACTAACAACAAAATTTTCTTCCAAGTGAAGTGAATGATAAATTATGCAAAAACTAATCGACACATACAACATCCACGCATTCAAGACATGCATCACTCATTCAGGAATCAGGACTGCTCAAGACACGTCCAAAGTTCTCATGCAAGACTAAAAGAGTCAACAACTATAGAAAGTTTGCAGAGGGTAACAATATTCTCTTTAGTGCATTTTCTTCCGGTATATCAAGTAGTATTTGATAACTCATTTGTCATCATACAAAATTTTCAGTGTTTTCATTTACATATTTCGATTGTTAATTTAATATATACACGCCGGGTCGTTCGTAGCCAAGTGGCTACTGAGCTCTGCCTTCAGGCTCTGGCGTGAAGGATTCGACCCTTTCTTACTTCAGTTTGAGGATTAAAGGTCCAAAGTGACCAAAATTGACAAAAAAAAATTAATATATACACAATTAATAATTATTATTTAGCCTTGGATTTTAAGAAATAAATCCTTCATTTTTATAGGAAATATCACATATATATTTGGTGAACCTTTAGAACACTTTTGTACCACTTTCAACAGATTACATACCATTAGAACAATTCCAATGGCAAGTTGTAGAGGGATTTCTTACCAATTAAAGAAAACCAAAAACAATTAAAATTGGAAAAAGAACAAAGAAAAGTTCTTAACAAAATGTTTTTAACAACCGGTTCTAAAGTCCAAATGACATATGTCACTTAACTTATCTTCGAATTTGTATTGCAGAACTAAAACATAATCAAATTAACATAATCAGTAGCGGATCCAGAACTAATTTTTAGTGGGGTCAAAAATATTTAAACAAAAATATTATTAATTTTAATAGTATTTTATATAATAAATAATATTTTAAACTATTTATAAAAAGGAAATATCATTACAAAATACATTTTTAGACTTCGCTATTATTTGTATACACAATTAATAATTTTTTTTTAAACAGCATAAAAATATTGTTTTAGTTTGCTGCATGTTAATTTATTACTATATATATTTATCAATCAAAAATATATAATATATATGATGAATGGATCAATATTATATTAAATTATCCTTGTAAAAAGGTTTTAGTACGTATATTACATTCAAACAGTTAACTTTACAGAAAATATTTTACAGATTTAATTACTAAAAATAATTTAGTGGACAAAATATAAGAAAAACACGAGTTAGTGCAAGTAAATCTACTTGAGTGGACAAAATTTAATTAAAAAGAAACGTAACGAAGAAAAAAAAGAGCAGTGGAGGCAAGAGAAACATTTTATGTGGGGGGCAAGAACTTTTACACTTGATAAAATGCATTGAATATTTCTTTATTGGGGGTGGCTGCCCCCTTCTCAGCCAACGTGCATCCACCACTGATTATAGTAGTTTTTTTTTCTTTAGAAACTGGTAGAGGTTGTAACTGATAGTTTTTTTTTAAATATGATGTACATGTCCGATTACGATTAGTCTTCTCCATCGTTGTGCTTCCTGGTCCTAATCTGTGATCCCGATGAACCTCAGCCCAGTCTAATTACGGTTAGTCTTCTCTTTCACCATGAATCAAGACGACCAAACTTGTCCTCCTCCAAGTCGTGCTCTGTAACTCATCCACCATGCACTGTGACAGTATGTTGTGGTGGTTGTGATAGTCGGAATCTACTGTGGTGTCTCACGGTGAAACTCGAGCAACAATTGAGTTTTTCTCACATTTTCACACATTTGGTCTTTTGTTTGTTAGGTTATTAACAATTTGATTTAAACTATCAAATTTTCAGATTTATCCTTTTTAATTGTCCAATTTTTTTAAATTGTTCAATCAAATCTCTAAAATATGCAAATATGAATTTAAAAAGTAATATAACAAATATGTACACAAAATTGACATATGTACACGAAATGGACCTTATCCACATGTACAACAATTTACATGTACAATAGTGAAACCTTAAAATAGTACTAGATTTTGACCCGCCTTTCAAAGGACGGGTATATTTTTGTTTTATATTTTTTTTAGAAATTTTAATTTCATGTTTGTGTATTCTTTGTAAATCATATTTGTATTTTCTGTGTTCATATTTGTGTAAATATTACTTTTTAAAAAGCTCAGTAAAAGATTTTGATAGTTATATTGAATTTGTGATTTTTCATAACTATAAACACTTCTATCATAGTCATTTCATATATTAATTGTACTTTATTTCTAACAGCTATAATTTTTTTATTTTTCTTAAATAACAAAGTAATATTATTTTTGATCCACGTTTTCAAAGTGCAAATTTATTTGCCGAAAAAAATTAAATTTATTGAATATAAATTTATATTTCTGACTATTTATTTACATTTAAATGTTACAAAGAAAGCATTATATATGTGAATATTATAATAGGTTTAACGTTTTAATAAAAATAATTTTGATGATGAAATATATAATCAGGTTTAAATAAAATCAGAATATTGTGGTATTTATTAGCATTTTGAATTATACACGCAATTAAATATTCGTACTCGAAAAACCAATATAGAATCTATCCCATAAGTCTAGGCCTCGAATCTGATTAAATTGGACCTATATATTAAAATATTAATTTATTATATTTATCCAAATTTTGCTAAATTTAATTTATGATATAGTTTTAGTATATTTTCATATATGATATGAATCCACGGCACCAGTGGTAAATCTAGTGATCTACGTTGAATTCAGCTTAGATTTTGAATTAAATTATAAAATTTCTATTTAGAAATCCCATACGATTAAAAATCCATCAAATTTTCATTTATCCGTGATTTTGTAATGGTTGACCAGAAAGATTGAGATAAATTTAATTATCTTTTAATTATTTAATTTCATGATAATTATTATTTATCGGCAAAATCCTAATTTTGTAGATATATTTGTTAAATAAATTTGTATTTCATGAATTGGAATAAAAATCTAATTATTTTTATTTTATATTAACTTTTTCAATGGTAAATAATATTATATTAATTATTTATTTTATTAAAAGGTCAGGGTTAGTAAATATAAAGCATAAACTTAGATTTTAAATATTAGTAGTCATAATAGTAAGAATAAAGGTGGTTATTAATTTGGATTAATTAATGTATTATTGTTGATTAATAACATATATTTTCCGTAACAAAATGTGCATATATTTTCAAAAAAAGTGCTGTAATTATTATACATATTTAAATCGACATATATCAATAATTTATTTGTACATTTTCATAAATGTTGCAGTTATGGATCCTAGAATATAGGAATTATAGGAAAACAGTTATAAAATATTTGGTTTTTTTTAATAAGTCCCAACCATTATGGAGTTAAAAGGTGGTTACAAAATATTTATTTAGATTCAGTTATAGAATCTATGGTTTTTTTATTGTGAAAAAAATAATTGTTGGACATAACCTCATATCAATTGGACATGTTGAAGAATTAATAGTATTGATTTTTGGTTAAATCATATTCCCTAGTTGAAAATACATAATCCACAAAAATATCAAGTTTACGTTAAAATTACATTTGCTGTTTCCAAATTATTGTAATTTTGTTTTAGTTGTAATCTTGTATGGAATTGTGGTGCAATTTGTTTATATCTAAAAACAAATGAATTGTACACATATACACTTTGAAGTTGATGTACACTATAAAATAGATGTATGTATACAATATGAGCACTTGGACGTTACTATTGCATCTTAATTAGTTAATTTAGATTATTTGAGTAGCATTTAATTGTTAACATTGTATTTGCGTATATAATTCCATAACTAGGATCTGGAATAGATACATGTGTGCATGTGTACATGTTTACATGTGTACGTATGTATATGTTTATATATGTACATGTGTACATGTTTATATGTGTTTATGTGCACATCTTCACTTGTGTAGATTGTATATTATTAAATCAGAGAAAAAATATGTGTATCTGTAAATGTTTGGGACAAAATCATGATTAATCAAAAGTTAAAGCACCAAATCATAATAAGAAGAAAGTTGGATCAATCATGGCCAACGAATTGCGACTGAACATAGATTAATCGTGAATGAACTCTGGTGCGATTCGCCCGGCATAGAAGGAGCAGAGCACAACGGCGGAGAAGAAGACTTATACGGTGATCTCACGATGGCTTAGAGTTTTGATTATGGTGGATAGGAACTTCATGGAGGTTTTAATCATGGAGAAGGAGAGAATTGACTTGGAGTTGATCGATCCATAGTTGTTGACCGGAACTCGCCGCATGAAAGAGCTTCGACTTTGGCAGCGAATGAAAGAGTGAACGGAGACTGGAACTCGCCGCAACCATAGTCGTTGACGTCACCGTATACATTGCAATTACACCACCATCAGAAATATAGTTTCACATATCTTAAAAGTTAAATTGAATAATAAATGTCCCGATTAAATACATGTTTTCTATTAAAAAAATCTGAAAAACATCTATTTTATAAAAAAAAATTACGAATCCAAGAAAAAAATGGAAAA
Source organism: Raphanus sativus (assembly GCF_000801105.2). NCBI lineage: Eukaryota > Viridiplantae > Streptophyta > Magnoliopsida > Brassicales > Brassicaceae > Raphanus > Raphanus sativus. Next base: position 34,117,875 of record NC_079514.1, on the reverse strand, counting down.
AATAAAGAAGAAAGAGAAATATAAAACCTATTTTATTTTGTTTGCTAGAAAAAAAACGCATAAGTTCATTGGAAATCAGATATAATACTTAATTAGGGTAAATATCATTTCATTACAAACTTGTTTAGTTTGTTTATAGCTAGAAAATGGTTTGATAAAAAAAAACTGTCTTAGGATGTAAGTTTGAAAAGTGCCTTAGGATGTAACTATTTCTTAATTTTAAGAGTAAATTCATGTCAATATTTTGTTGAGTAAGTAATTATTTGCGTATAAAGGTCAGAAAACTATTATTTATTATAGCAATTTAGGAATTGTTTATTTTACCCAAAAAATTGGAATTGTTATATGATACTAATAAAAAACAGATAATATCTAAAGCACACAAAAAGAACAAAAAGCAAAAAGGTAAGGTAGAAGTTGAAGGTGCACAAAAAAAAAGGTAGAAGTTGACACCCGACATTGACGACAAGATTGTTAGTTGGTTACTACAGCCAAGTAGTCGCCAAGTAGGTAGCGATTGTGGTGGGAAGATGATTTACGATGACATTCTAGATTCCACTTAGTGAGTGAAGACAGGGTCGAAGGAGTAAGATCAAACAATATAACAATTTTTCTTTTGCCAAATACAAAATTTACGTATTGTACGATTATCGAATCCCCTATATATTAATCTAATCATCGAGTATTATAACATGTTTTTGTAGCCAAATATCATTAGGTAGATGATTCTATGAATCCTTAGAAAAACAATTTGATCTATATAAATATATTATATTTTTATTAAATTAACTATCAAAGTGATTATTAGTGTACAAAAAAATACTTCAATTATTTTCTTAAATCAAAGTTACAAAATTACATAATATGATCAATTTATATATGACAATTAGTGATTATGAATCATACATATTTGATAACAATTTTTTATCATCTCTCTTTTTGTTTAATTTTTATTATTAAAAATAAATTAAATAATCACATTAGTGATAAAATAAAAATTTAGATTTTTCATATATTTTATATTTTGAATTTTAAAAAGACTATAAACTACTAAAATGGTTAAATTCCACACTGAAAATTTTATGATCAATGATTTATTTTTTTTTGTTCAAATAAGATACAAATGATCATAAATCATATGAATATGAAAATTTTCATTAATAGATATTCATATTATATACATATACATATCATTTAAGTTAAATTATCTACTATATAAAATATGTTAATTTCAATATTTACGCAAAATGATTGAATTCTTAATATTTTAATTTAAAAAATTTGTATTGAAAAATTTCACATTAATTTTTTTGTGATTAACAGTTTCAATTTTTGTTACAGCAAATATCTAAATGTTAATAAATTGTATGAGTAGGAAGTGTCAATAATAAATATTTATATTAAAATGTACTATATATCTATCTAGTCAATATCACTAAAGTTTAATTATATACCATGTAAAATAAATAAAATAATTTATTTATTATTTTCAAAAACATGATTGTAAATAAAAAAAAGTATTGGTTTTAATTTATGTGCTTACACTTCTTCAAACAAAAGGTATAAATTGTATACAAATTATTTTTTAAATATTTGATTTCTAATATGTTATTTGATCCTGAAAATCTCAGAAATACACTTCTTCAAATCGAAGTGATTTTTAATATTGGAAGCACTATATATATATATATATATATACATTCATATTAAATAATTTAGTCTTGATTTTTATTCCTAAAAAATTAATAAAATATCATAACAATATTCCAATTAACTCCTTTTGAGTTTGTTCGAAGGATGAGAGATTTGAACATTTGTCTAATATTTGTTTCTCCTTAATATCCTAGCTAACTATTATAATTGTAAGAATGAGAGATTTGAACTATTTATTATAAGTTTTTTGGTTTATCATTTAATAAATCAAACAGTGCTTAGTTTATACAATAGTTTACATATATTTTTATCCATGATTTTATGATCAATGATTTGTTTGTTTTTTTGTTCAAATAAGATACAAATGATCATAAATCATATGAATATGAATATGAAATTTCATTAATAGATATTCATATTATATACATATACATATCATTTAAGTTAAATTATCTACTATATATAATATGTTACTTTCAAAATTTACGCAAAATGATTGAATTCTTAATATTTTAATTTTTAAAATTTGTATTGAAAAATTTCACATTGATTTTTTGTGATTAACAGTTTCAATTTTTTTTATAGCAAATATCTAAATGCTAATAAAATTGTATGAGTAGGAAGTGTCAATAATAAATATTTATATTAAAATGTACTATATATCTATCTAGTCAATATCACTAAAGTTTAATTATATACCATATAAAATAAATAAAATAATTTCTTTATTATTTTCAAAAATAGGACTGTAAATAAAAAAGTATTGGTTTTAATTTATGTGCTTACACTTCTTCAAACAAAAGGTATAAATTGTATACAAATTATTTTTTTAAATATTTGATTTCTAATATGTTATTTGATCCTGAAAATCTCAGAAATACACTTATTCAAATCGGAGTGATTTTTAATATTGGAAGCACTATATATATATATACATATATAATTATATATATTATTTCATTCATATTAAATAATTTAGTCTTGATTTAATAAAATATCATAACAATATTCCAATTAACTCCTTTTGAGTTTGTTCGAAGGATGAGAGATTTGAACATTTGTCTAATATTTGTTTCTCCTTAATATCCTACCTAGCTATTATAATTGTAAGAATGAGAGATTTGAACTATTTATTATAAGTTTTTTGGTTTATCATTTAATAAATCAAACAGTTCTTAGTTTATACAATATTTTACATATATTTTTATCGATATACTCTTAAATAACTAAACCTCAAAAGCGTAGATTAATAAAATAAGTAATTTGTTTTGTTATTTTAGAATTAGATGATTTTTAGACCAAACTGGTGAACCTATAGTAGATATTTATTTTTTTATAACAGCTTGATATATTAGATTTGAACACTAATATCTGAATACAGTTTGCTGGTGATTTTCTTCAAAAAATTGATTTTTAGATATGTATCTGGAGTGAAACTATTTTTTTAAAGATGTCTATCTTTTTAAATTGTGACTTATGTAATTCACTGAATTCACAAAATAAGTTAAAAAAAAACAAAATCATATTAGTGAAACAAAAACGAGAACGAAAGCACAATTTTATAGATGTAGAAAAGGAAATCACTTATGGAGAGTTAATAGTAAGCAAATCGAAAACATAAAACATAATCCCTTTTTGCTATTTTAAAATCGATGTTGCCTATATGATTTTACATATATGTATGTTTAGAACTCCAATTAGATATCCCTATTGGAGGTGGTCTTATAATTTGCCATGTAACATACCTTTTTGCAGTCTGCTTCTTAACTTGCACCTTTTGCAATCTACTCCGTAACTTGTACATTAATTTGTAGTATGTTGTGTTACCTTAAATCTTTTGCAGTATGTTGTGTTAGCTTAACACAATTATGTAGTATTCTGTTAAGACTTGCGTTCCTGTAACTAACAATTTGAAAGTACATCAACAAGTGTTTTTCGAAAGAACTGGTGTTGTTAGAGTGAAGACTTAACTTTTCTCATAATATAGTTTCTTTTTGTTATACTCCAGATAGTGAATTCGTTTTTTTTCTTTTGATTAACATACTTTTGATTAACATAGTCTACTTATTGCTTTTGTATAGCAAGGATCTATGAATATCTAAAATAAGAGTTGCATAAATAGAAAATATTTTAGCAAAAAAAAAAAAAAAAAAAGAGTTGCATAAATCAAATCATGGTCTTCCCCCGGTGTGAAAGCAGTTGGTTATAAACAGTGTACTTGTCGAATTATTTCGGCCATAGAAACTCGAGTGATTATGTGAACAGTTCAATACTACCTAAATAGAGATGCACATCACCTTTTTAGATCACTTTTCTTATCTCACATAATAATTCGATCCTGGACAAACCAAGACCGCTGAGTACAGGAGGATCCGTAAATAGACGATGAACATGTTCTCAAATGTTTATAATCATGTATTAATTAATTAAGGAACTTAATAATTCCACAAAGCTAACTATATATAACTTCGTTTAGTATAGTAAAACCATTAATGCATGAACCTATCAGCTTTATACAATACAGTAGCAGCTGGGCCATGTTCTCTAAAATATCTATTCTATTAAAAGGGGAGTACAAAATTAGATTAACCTTTAGTTTTCCACTATATTTACTTTGTCATGCCGTTAAAGTATTAAATGAAGCTATATTTAAGTATGTTTGTCTTTTCCTAATTTAAATAATATATTTAGGCATTTAATATTTTTTCCTAATTTATACAATAGATTTCCTTAATAAAATCTTAACCAAAACGGATTTCCTAATATATTTCGTATTAACATATTAAATATTTTTGATATTTATTAGTAATAAATAATAAAATAAAATATCACACATCATAATCAATTTATATAACATATAAATAAAATATAAAATAATTTATTCATATATTATTAGCATAATGATTTCATAATATAAGTCCAATTAGTTATAAATATAAAATTTGCTTATATGATACACAGTGATATAATAGACGATTAAATCACAAAAAATATTTAAAGTAATAATAAAATAGTTATGTTTTAAAATATTATATTAACAGTTATGTAATACATTTTAATTTACAAATATATATATATATAGTATACTATTAGTACATAGAAAAAAAATTAAAGTGAAAGAAAATATTTATAAGGTCACGGGTCAAGCTCTTGAAATAAACAAAAACAGCGCAAGATTATTTTTCTTTAACAAATTTATTTTAATAAACATTATAGTTCCAAATATGTTTATATATTTTATGTATATATAAATTTATTTTCTTTGTTTTAGAGGGATGTTAAGATTTTGAATTGGAAAAGTTATGACCCAATTTTATATTATTTTAATTAAGAAATTTAAAATTTATATCAGAATATTTTATTAAAATTATAATTTTAATTTTTATTGTAACTGAAAAGATTAAATTTCAATCTAAATTTGTATTTAAATATTACAAATACATCATTGAATATTTAAATAATAAATAAATAAACGGGCGGGTCAAAATCTAGTATATATTATATGATGATGAAATTAAAAAATATGATATCCGCAACATTCTCTAAGCAGAGCATTTGTTCAGGACAACAGATTCAATAGGAATCTTATCAACAGGAAAAGCACAGTCAATGGGAGATTTCTCCGGTAACAAGCTACACGGTTTTGGCGTCACCTTGCTCGAAATTCCGGAGATGGCCGTACAATTCCACAGCAACTTCTTGGGCTCAGCAGCCAAAGCAATGTTTATATTCGACATACATATCTTTGTGAAAGGATCGTTGGTGAACCCATCGAGCCTAGCGGGCTGCGTAACGTTATCCGCGGTCATGTCACGGTAATTAATATTTGTAATCTCGGGCATAGCCTTGGGGTCATAACCCGAAGCAGGGTGTTGGTTATAGGCACCACTCATCCAGAAAACGTATTTCATTGTCTTCATTGTGAACCTTCGAGCAAAGATATCTTTAACGTAACCTCCACGACCAACAGCTGTTTTGATTCGGATAGCGGATTGTGTCTGAAGCAACGTTATGTCTTCCATCCTAACGTCTTTGATTCCACCGGACATTTCACTTCCGAGTGCTATTCCAGCACTATCAGGAGATATGCATGTGAGTCTTCGGATAGAGAGCTGCTGAGTTGGCATTCCGACTTTGATACCGAACTGATCCCAACCGCTCTTGACGGCGATGCAATCGTCTCCGGAGACTACGAAACAGTCTTCGATCAACGTGTTGGTGCAAGAATCTGATAAAAGAGTACAGTCAACAGTGAAACAAAAGAGTATGAAAAACAAATAAAATTATGTTAAAATATTATAATATAGAAACGCAAACAACTAACTATTGATAAAACTTCGATATTGCTATGCAACGTGGGACATGTACGTACCAGGGTTGATTCCATCGGTGTTAGGAGAATCGATAGGAGCGAGAATGGTAACACCTTTAACGATGACGTTAGTGCAATACACTGGATGAATATTCCATGCAGGCGAATCGATGATCGTGATGTTCGAGATCTGAACGTCTTTAGAGAACATGATCTCTAGTGTGTAAGGCCTCGTGATATTCTTAAATCCACCACTTCTATACTTCACCCACCAGTATTTTCCTTGTCCGTTGATTGTTCCGTTGTTACCTTACCAGATGAATATTAAACAACACACATTATTCAAGATGCTAAACAATGATTCTTGGGACTGATATTTTTATTATATTATTGCTTACCGGTGATAACAACATCGGTTAGGTTTGTGCCAGAAATTAAACTAGCAAATGTTGGCCCAGCTGCATCTCTTCCTTGTCCATACGATGGCAATGGCGCAACCACTGGATATTCAGATTCATCCTAAGGAAAAAAAAATCTTATAAATGAATAATTTCTTGCACAATTTTTTATCAAAATTATAATGACTCTTTTCTAGAATGGAAATCATAGTCATACCTGAGAAGCAAGAATAGTTGCATCTTTCTGGATGAACAAAGTAAAATGGCTGGTCAGGTTGAAACTTCCGGTAAGCCATTTTCCCGGTGGAACAATGAGCTGCACTCCACCGTCGGCCGCCTTAGGAGCAAGCTTGGTAATGGCTTCCTTAAACGCTTTTGTGTTTGATGTTTTTCCATCACCCACGGCTCCAAATTCGGTTATAACTGCGCTATGTTTTCGACAATTAATCGCGTTATATTGAATATTTGCCTGCACCTTGTTGGCTAGACCTGGAGATGATTCCATCATCTGAAAACTGCTGATTGCTAAAACTACTACTATGACAAAACTTGTCCGAGTCATCTGTTGGAAAAAAAAAATCACGTCAGATTCTCTCTCGAATTTGATATCACTACAAAAAGGTTTAGAAGCATGACATTGTTAAAATAGCATTGAATAAATCAAGAGAAACCACCTTTAGAGTTGAAGGTTTTAGAGAGAACTCCATTTTATTTGACTATTGTTTTATTTATTTATTTTAGATATTTTCTAATTCTTCTTAGCACAGTAATTTATAGAAGACAGAAAATAGTAAATATAGAAAAAAACAAAAATCCTACTTCAATGCTTGACCTTAAATTAATCTCCCAGAATAGGCAGAGCTAAAAAAAGGAGCCTATTATCACATACCAATCCTTTTCACGTAAAACAATCTAATATTCCCGTTTTAGAAGAAAACAATCTAATATTCTCTATGTATATGAATAATTAATTTTAAAAGATATTTTCACGTAAATTAAGAGAAAACATCTTTTAGTCAATACTTTCAGTTTTTCATTTATTTAATTTTTATTTGTTTCTTAATAGAGTTATATCATTTATATATTATATTATATTAGTATTAATTTTAGTCGAGGTAAAAAACATTCATATCCCTAAGGTATACTTGTCACCTTTTAATGATTTTTTTAGTAATTTTCCCGTTTTATGTTCTTTTGGTCAAAAATGTTTTAAAATCGTTTGGGGAGATTTTTTATAAAATCTAAAACATCAATTTTAAGAAAAAACAACAAATATAAAATTTAGATTTTGAATGGTAACGTTTCTACTTGCATCACAACGCAACTAATAGTAATAAAAAACTTTACATATCCTATATGTTTTTGACTATTAGAATCGCATAGTAGTTATTCTGCAAGTGCTTTATTATATCTTGCAAGTTGTTTTGGTCTAATGATAAAGGACTCACGGCTGTGAGTACCGTCTTGGGTTCGAGTTTCTTTGGTCACCTGGACTGCTTTAAATAATAAGAATACGCGGAGTATCGTGAATCTCATGGATTAGTTTTTGGACCTAAAAAATCTTTAGAAAACCTATAGTTAAAAAAAAAGAATTAAGTTGGTTGACTAGAGTAACTTTAACTTAGAACATGTGCATTGGTTCATCACCAAAAAAGAGGTGATGGAAGCTGAGAGATGGATTTCTTATTGGAGAGACTCAAACACATGTTTAAGAGATTTACGAAACTAATAGTAATAAAAAACTTTTATTTCACATGCTAGTGTCCCAAATACGGAAACAAAATATCACACTATAAAAATGTACCACCTAGTACCATGGGGGTTTGTTAAACTAAGGTAATGACTGTAAAGCACTTCTAGAGTTAACAAGTTTGTCAATAAAAAAAAATTATTTATGTATTTTTCTCCAATTACTATTTAGATAGCGTAAAACATACACACAACTTTACTTTTTCATATATAAGGTCAACATATTTACTCTAGTTTCTTCTCTTTCCCATTATTATTTTCTCTCTTTTTGACCTAATTATTTTTCTCCCATTTACTATAGAATATCTAATAACACTCTAAATCAAAAAGATAATTGACTACAATTAGCTAGTATCATGAAGATAATTGACTACAATTAGCCAGTATTATGTTGACTATATTACTTTTATATTAATATAGTAAATATTTAACTAATTTTAACCTGTTGTTATTAATGTTTTAATACTAGTCTTGTTTGCTTAATCAAACTGAACAATTCGGTTGACCACTGTAGCTGTTTTTCATCCTCAAGAGCTTGGGAACAGCTGAGGGTTCATAAGGAAGGGAGGTGGGGGTAAAGTTACTTGGTTTGCCCAAGGTGTCCGTCCGTCGCTTTGCCTTTATAGCTTGGCTGGCTGTTCGGGATAGACTTGCAACATGTTCTCGAATACCAAATTGGGGTTTAACACATGCTTGCCTATCCTGTGCAGGACCGATTGAAAGCAAAGATCACTCGTTCTTTCCATGTTCCTACTTTTCTTTGCTTGCTCCTACTTTTATCATTTGGATGGCTGTTGAGGTGATCTTCTCTAAGCGGAGTCTGACCCTGATCTCTTAACCACTGTGCTTGGTGTTTCAGACATCGATCTATGCTCATATTCATATGATTCTTTCTGTATATAGCCTCATCATATTTAATATCAATTTTTATTTCACCAAAAAATCAAAAATCCAAAAAAAAAATCAAGAATAGATTCCGTTATCATAGCTTCCTTTATTTTCAAGTGTTTGCCACCTTAATGTTATGCAAACGAATGATCTAATAATTTGACACAAGAATCATTAGCAAAGGCAGGAACAGGAATCCGAGATCTAATTAGTAAACCCTTTTTGCTGTCCTCTGCCACTTGGAAAACCTAAAAGTTTCTTTCTTAATCGATTCTTCATCGATTTGCAACTCTTCATACAAGGCTGAAACTTATTCTCAGGTGTTGAAAAGGCTTGAAGCCACCTGAAAGAATTGGTTTGGTTTCGGTTAATCTAAAGTTGGCAAGTAGAATCCATCAATAACAACTCAAAATGTGGCTCTTGCTTTTGCATACCTTGACATGATGTGGCATGATCTTGATATCGTAAGGCACGTGAAGCCAAGCTTCGGGCCTGTAGAACATAAAGTTCTCAGGCTTGCTGGTGTAAACGTCTGCGTATTGGTGGATGTGATAAGAGAATGCTGATTCTTGACCAGTGTCTGTCACAAATGTAGCTCCGAACGATCTGTTGAACATTTGTTTCATCGCCTCTCGTGCTTTCTGTCTCGCCATGTTCAGCTCATCCAAGAGAGATTGGCATGCCTCACTTCTCTCATTGTTTGATACACTCGCATGAAATTTACCGAGCAGTTCTTGGATAATATTGAATTTTGCCTGAATTTAAGCAGAAGCATTGTCTTGTAAAAATAGGTAACCAATAGACATGTCTCTGCTTTTAAATATAAAACCTACGTTCTAACTTATACTGCATCTCAAGTAATTACTTGTGGTAGAAAGCTAATTCTGAAAGACAACAAAGAAGAAGAGAAAGCTAAGGATATACCTGCTCAAACCGGTAGCCATCTTCATTTTGTATCTGTATCTCGCGCTGATCCAACAAGTGTCAAGAGAGTTCAATGTTAAGATCTTTTAGAGAATACAATAAGCTAAAGGCTATCATCAAGTATGGTAAACTAACCTCAAGCTCGTGAATTATGGCAACAGTTCGCCAACCAGCCTTTGAAGGACCTCTCAAGTCACTAAATAAGTGATCTCCAAAATAAATAACCTATGAAGAGAACATGTTGTAGTCCTCTTTAAATGCATTCCGAAGCTTAAAATTGGAATAATATCACCTTGGTTTAAAGCCTACCTCGGGGCCACGCCACTTCGTGATTTGAAGGAACGATTTAAGGCAACCATGGTAGTATATTTTATCTGGGTGAAATGAATCCACTTTTGTAAACGCCAAAGTATCCCTCTCCGCATCATAGCAACTGTAAGGGCATTACATACAAGTGCTTAAACCGACAGGAACATAGCAAAAGCGTAGCTTCATAACATATCTTAGTTTCTGTGAGAGAGAATTCAGGAGTGAATAAACACAAACCGGAAAGGGTGCTCAGATGTGTAAAAGTCTGGTTTATTTGCTTTAGCAATCACAACATCGAAAAGGTCCCGCCATGAGTCTCTGAGGCCAAAAGATTCCTAATGAAAAACGGAGCACAAACATATAGAGATTATGATCCATTTTCAATTGAAAAAAAAACATTTGAAAGGCTAAATGAATAATGTGAATCACCTCCATCAGATAGCGCATTCCACCATCGACAAAATGGTAGGGAGAGTTGGTCATCAAAAAAAGCTTCTTCCCTTTATCTTTAAGGCTTCTCAGGAAACGTAGTAGCTGACCCTGAAAAGTAACTTGATGTTCAGAAAAATATCATTCAAAGCAAAAAAAAAATGTATTCTTAGCTGAAAAGCAGGTTTAAAGACATGCACTTGCGTTTTTAAGCAAGTATCTGGTAGGATCAGCAAGAATTCCTCTATGGACCAAACCACTTCTATGGACATGTTGAATAGCGCGATTCACATCATTGTAGATGTAAGATGCATCAAACTCAAGCTTGGCGTCAACAAAGTATTGCACCATGTCTGCAATAAGACATGCCTGAAAACAAAAAAAAATGCAATCAGAGATGAACACACCACAGCTCCTTAATGATGGAAACTGACCTCGCTGAAACAGAAGAAGTCCATCAATCCCACCAAAACTCTCGCCTGCTCACGACCCATGTGTCTTGTCCCGTACATATTCTCTAGCTCCTTCCTACTAAGCTGCAAAATGCAGAGGGATCATCAAATCCTTTCATCCCATTCAAAAAAAGGAAAAGAATTTGATTATAGCAAAATACCTTACGACGACCAAAGTAACACCCATCTGGCTCGATCGAACCAAAGAAGTCGAGTTTCATGAGACATCCTTTCTGTTTGTCATAGTAGAGTCCTCGGATGGGGAAAGTAGGATCGTACTTAAACTTCATACAACCCTCAGGATATCTGAACTGCAAGATTCAAGATTTCAATACTCTATAAAAGAAAAGAAAAGTTTTCATACAAGATTATCACCTCATTGACCATGTGCTGCTTGGCGAGATCGTAGATCAAACTCTGCAAGTCAGAGGAGTAATGCGCCAAGGTGTAGTCATAATCGAATCCGTAAACTTGTATGTTATCCAATCTGAGATTCTTGTTAACATATATCCCTAACCAAGTATGGATCAACTAATATCAATATTTGAGAATCAATAAAAAGATGTTGAGGTTAAGTCAATGTTCAACACCTTGAGGATTCATCTTAGGCATGCTGCTTAGGGCTTCGGGGATGTTGATGAACCTCTGTTTCGCCAGCTCGAACTCGTGACGGATCTTGGAGATGTCGTCGTCGTCTGATGAAGAAAATTCCGGGATTGCAACGGCGCATTTCTCAGCTAGGTTGGCTAGCGCCGGGTCCGTCGATTTGATGGTAGCGAGTCCTCGGAAACCAAACCCTGAGATTTCGAATGATCATTTAATTCACCTCGCGATCGAGAAAATGCGATTTGAAGAAGAACTCACCGTTTCGGATTTGATTATAAGAAGAGAATCTCCCTCTCTGCAACGACGAGGACGAGACTCGATCGTCATCAATTGGTTAGTGAATAGTAAATAGAAATGATGAGTGTTCGAGGAGGGAGAGAGAGGGAGAGAGATTTACAGTGAGCGATGCACCGAGAGGAAGAAGACGGCGAGATGATGTCATTACTCAGTCAGCTTATTTCTATCAAAGGAGGGTCTCTCTTTCCTTTTTTCCGTGAGAGAGAGAGTAGACTAGAGAACTTGGTTTCGAGAAGAAGGAGATGATGACGTCATCATGATATGGCAACGTAGATAATGGCGGTTAGGGTTTTTAACTTTTTATCTGATGAAAGTCGCACTGGGCCTTATGGGCTCTATTTTCTTCATCGTGGACCCAATTACTTATAACGTCTGCAGTAAGAAAGGCCTGACTAGAATTTACCATTTCTAGGAATTTGGATTCCGAGTGTTCGAAACTACGCTAGGCGCGAGTTGGGCGGCCGGTCCGTGCCTAGCGATTTGTCATTAACTCGGAGATTAATCGTAGTTTAATCGGGGAGTAATTTTAATTATTATTTTAAGTTTAAAATAATTATGTGTCTAGATATATAAAGATATGGGAGGAAACAATTAAAAGTAATATGGTCCGTTGGTTAATGTGCTTGTGTCAGTGTATCCGAAGTTGGGTTCGAAGCCCACTAGACACATTTTAAGTTATTTTTAAGCGATTTTTAAGTGAGTGGTATAACTGTAATTATGTCACCTTCTTGCTCGTGTTTTTTTTAGGGTTTACTGTAAATTTTTTTTCCGCCGTCAAGACAAACTTGTCAAAATCCAAACATTTTTTGAGCTTTTCTTGTTGTTTATGCATCAAACTCATAGATATACCTTTCAGAATGCGATTTGTACACTTAAAACTTCAAAAATAATGACTTTTTTAATCAATCCGATTTCTTGGCCGCGGAGGTTGAAATCGCCACGGTGAACCACCGCCGAGCGTTGCACCGCCGCTTAATCGAACTCCGCGGGCGCGTTTTAGAACCTATACCTCTTCGACTTTATATTTTCGGATCAGATTCAATTCAGAATTTCGATTGGATTCTGGTAAGTGGTAACTTGTTAAAGTTCCCTTCTAGATCTGAATACTGAGTTTAGTTTGAATCCAAAAGAATTTATTAAACCCAAAACTAAACAATGAAGATTTGGATTTCGAGTTCATTGTCCACCTCAACTCGACAAAAGCATAAGCGACACTACACCATTACACTAGATATTATATTCGGATATGTTCAGTTCTAAGTTTGGTTCTCTTCTCATGTATAATCCGAACCTGACAACATGGACTCCATTTGGGTTTCTCAGAGGAACCAAATGTAATCTGAACTGACTTATTGGGTCGGGTTGGATTCGGATTTCTACCTCAAAGAATGTAGACTACATAAGTATTGTAGATCCACAGTTCCACATCAAAATATCTTGAAATGATTTAAAGTTGAAAGGAAGAGAGTATTTTAGCTCAAGTGAGAACTAACTAATGTTGTGGCTTTCTTCTTCTTGAAGCAATCTCCAACGCCCAAGCTTTGCCTATATCTGTCTGGAACTTCCCTGTATTAGACAGCAACAAGTTTTCAAGCCTTCAACCATACATGTACTCTGGATAATGTATATGAACTACATTTACCTGCGGTTGATTCGAAAAACTCTTCTAGATCTTTACCTTGCTCTACACAAAACAAGCAGAGAAAAAAGAGTTTTAGTTTCTGAATATTGTCAAATTAGGAATCATCAAACCATTTTTTTTTCTTGAGGTCATTACATTACCTTGTTCATATTCCAAAGCTTGTAGTATCAACTCGAGCTTATCGAAATCTTTAACAACTTTGGCTTCTGGTGACGCGTTTGCTTCATATTCTCTCCATAGCTCAGCTATTTCTTCAGCTGCAATCACCATATATATACATTCTTATAAGCAGGCCGCAAGTGCTATACAAATGACTACAAGATCATTGGAAAATGTAAATGTAGTCTCAGAATGGGGGAAGAGAAGCCAACCTCTTTCTCCTCCACCCAAAAGCTTGCACATGTGTTCAAGTGCTTCACTTTCTCTTCGATTTTTCTCTTCTTTAGAGACCCCACAAGAAGGTGTAATGTCTCCTACAATGGCTGCCCAACAACAATCATACGAATTTGAGATATTATGACTGAGAAAAAAATGGTGACTATATCTATAAGTGGAAAGTAGTAACCTTCTGCAATGTCATGAACAATTGCCATTTTAATGCATCTGAAAGAAAGACAGCATGGAAAGCTCAAAAGAATAGTTTTTAAACTTGAAGATAGATAGAGAAGCAACCAAGAAAACTTACTTGTCTCTGTTTACACCAGGAATATCTGAAGCGATAAGCGCCATAAGACCCATCCGGTACATGTGATCAGCTATTGATTCTGGATTCTTAACATCTCTTTTACCCCATCCAGCTCTTGGAGTTGTCTATTTTCAACACAAAGAAGATGAAACTTCACATATAATCAAAGAGAACATCAAAGCTTTTACATAGCTTGAAATCTTTCATTTCACAAACCAACTACAGATTACAATACAATCCACCAACAAGAACATCAAAAGAGTATGCAGCCCTCACACAAGATTCATCATAGATTAAAACCAAAAGTAATCAAAACTATATACATGGATGCAGGAAACAAACTCAGGTAAGCTTCACAGAGATTTGAAACTAAGCAGCCATGCGTATACAAAAACTCAAAGATTCGTCTTAATACCAAATATCCACATAAGCATGCATGATCATACACTGATAATTGAAATCAATTCTATGAACGAGAGAAGACATCACTGAGACCACCGGATCTTAGTGGACAACAACAATAGGCGGATCATTCGGTTGCATTACCTTGAGGCGAGAGCAGAGGGAGAGGAAATCGATGGCGGACGAAGCGGAAGGAGTCGGAGGGACGGAGACGGAGCCATCTCCGCCGGTTAAAGGCTGAGAGAGTGGTGAATCGTTGGCCATGCAGTGAATCGCTCGATTCGGAGATGAAGCTGCTGCTGCGGCGGCGGAGGAGGAGTAGCAGAGACGGAGGTGGGGAGGAGTGAGGAGGGAGGGGAGGATAGAGAGTGGTTTTGCGCAGAAGAAGAAGACTCCTCCACGATGAATCATCACATTCCTCATTTTTTTGATTATCTTCTTTACGGTTTGGGGGAATCGTGTTTGTTTCAATAGTTCATCCTCTTGGCAGTTAATTTGGGCCTTGTATATATGAAGACCCAATAATATAACTGGGTCATGTAAACAGTTGTACATGTAAAAATCATACAATAAACACTGTAATTAAAAATTGTGTTAAAAAAAACACCGTATTAAAAATTTCTATAGTTTTAATTTAAGATATTTCAAAATATAACACAAATTGATAAAATGATAAAATAATAAATTATTAGAACATCCTATGTAAATATATGTTCCCATTAAAATTAATCATTTATATTTAGACACATTTTATATAAAAATAAACCAATCAATATATTGTTTATTTTATATTCACGATATAATTATTTTTATATTTTTAATACTTAACATATTTTGATGAGATTTAGTAAAATTATATCTAAAACTACATTAAGATTCTATGAAATATATTTTATATACATCAAATGATATAATAAAACTAATACAAATGTCGAATTTCAAAAACATAATCAGTATATATACACCAAAATCAAATATATTTTTATTTAGATAAAATTATATCTTAAAATATAAAGATCTAAAAATATTTTTGTAAACTAATAAAATAATCAACATTATTAATTTATAGAGTTTTTGCCGTATATAATTTATTTTCTTTTTACAGAAAAACACATAGTACTCTTCAGAAATATTATATGGACATGATGATAACTCTGAATCACTATTCTTATGCTCCATGGATGATGTAACAACATCTTCTCGAACCTATATATATATATATATACAGAAATAGATCTAAATGAAAATATGAGATTATTTAATTTTGAATATAATGATTCAGATAAGTTTGATTACACTTTTCATATCCAGATTGCTTATTTATTTGTACAAGTTTACAAGTTCAGAAAAAAAATAAAAAAGTTTACAGGTTCCATTCGAATCAATTGACAATCACAATTTTTAAATTTAGTATCCAGATTGGTTATTTGTTTTAAAGTTACTTGCAACATAAATTACTTTTGATAAAATATATATGGTCGATATATATTATTAAGAATATTTTGTGTCATTTTAATTATTTGATGAAAAGTAGATTTATATTAACATACTTTATCTGCTTTTATATTTTTTATTAATGGAGATAATATTTTAAATATTCTTGAAATATCATTTTATTGTTAAAACAAATATCTAAGTTATTTTTGTTTTCTGAAATCATGTTCATATTTTTGACACATCAAGTTTATATTGACACAAACACATTTATGTGTATATATATATATAATTTGGTAGCTTTTATGTGGTTTTAAACATTATAATAAAAATAATAATGTTAAAGTATTTAAAATTAAATAAATTAAAATATACACTATCTATAATATTTTAGTTTATTAAGAATATTATTAAAATTTAGCTTTTTAAAATTAGTGTCTAGTGAGAGAAAATATACGTTTTATTCCTTAAGTATTTGAAATCAGCAGTTTTAATATTCAACTATTGCTCGCACATAATTATTCTCCAACTAATAGTGGACTTACAGAAATTGAAAATGACAAATAGTCAACCATTAATTAGTTGTAGAATAATATCTATATTAATAAAATTGATATGAAACTCTCCACAGTCAGCCACGTCACCTCTCATATGCCCAAATCACGACACGTGTCGAGCAGAGAACACAGCTTCTTTCTTTTCTCTCTTTTCCACTCGCGCATCTTCACAGACGAAACATAAACTTCACAGACGAAACGTAAACGTCTCACAACTACTTTAATCCGGCATTAATTCTGAAATTTTCCTTTGAGTAATCAACCCCTTTCTTTAAAATTGCTATTTGCTTCTTCGTTTCCACTAAAACCGTCTGAATCTCCAACTCTAAATATCAGACCTTCTACCCATATTTGAAAACAAGTAATTTCCGATCTCAAAACGTCAAATAATTTAAATTAGAAATTCTTTTGCATGACTAACGATGATTAGAGATTCTTTAAAATAATTATTTAGTTACAATGGCTGTATGTAATTTTGCACCTTTAAACTATAGAAGTGGCGTTAAAAGCGGAGGCCGTGGAGAAAAAGAAGAATGAGCCACCTACGGAGAAAGGGAGGAGGAAGAACGTTTACGGAGGGATACGCAAGCGTCCATGGGGAAATGGGCGTCAGAGATACGAGATCCAGTAAAGGCACCAGAGTCTAGCTCGGGACGTTCAACACGGCGGAGGAAGCCGCCATGGCTTATGACGTGGCGGCTAAGCGTATCCGCGGCGAAAAAGCCAAGCTCAACTTCCCAGATCTCCTTCATCCTTCTCTGCTGACATCAGACGATCTGCCTCCGGCGAAAAAGCTCTGTGTACACTCTCAGAGCGAGTTGACTCACCCGAGTTCGCCGGTTGAGTTGCTTTGGGTTTGGGAGTGGTTACGAGTTTCAGAATCCGAGTTACGGGTTTGAGTCTGGTTATGATCTTTTGCAGCAGATATCGAGCTTGGAGTCTTTCCTTGAACTGGACGGTACCACGGCGGAGCAGCCAAGTCAGCTGGACGAGTCTAGATATGTGGATTATTGATGATGTTATCTCATCGTATGCATAACTAAAGTTAAAAGTAAAATAAATTAAAAGTCAAATAAAGTCTGTAATATATAGAACATATGCATGTAACCACTGTTACTTTCTAAGGCTTTACCGTCATGAAACGGCATGATGGTGATTATGTGTTGTGGTTTGGTAATGTGTAGAAATAAGGTTCGTGGTATTGTTATTTTGTTTTCATTTTATATTTAAGCTGAAGTTTAAATGTTTTACTTTCAGATTTTCATTAATGGAATTTAAGCTTCTCCTGATAGTGTAAGAAAATATATCCTATAAATCTAAGAAAATACGCTATAGCAAAAATTCTAATAAAATAGGAAAATCAATCCTATAAATCAATTGATATAGAAAAACATTGTTTGGTTAAACTCTACAAATAATTACTTTAAATTTATAATTGTAGCTTCAACATTCACATTTTCAATCTCTACAAAGTCTCATTCTTGAAATTTTAAAATTACAATCCAATTGGATAAACTCTAAAAACCGGAACAGTAAATTTGTAAAATTAAAATTAAATTCAAAACATTCAACAAAATAGATTAAAATATATAAACAACCAAATTTGAATTTTTATCCGAATTCCGGCGCGTAGCGCCGGCCAACCACTAGTTTTGTAATAAAACTGTCCATTTATAATAGCTGGGGATAAAATACTCATCTCTCCTGCGAACGATAAGCAAAATATATAGATATATCATATGTTCATGCTTTTGATTCAAGCACACGTTACAAATGAGATTGAGGAACTAGTTATTGACTTTTTCTTATATCAGTGATTGATTTCACAGAGTAAAATCCACTACCACACCTCCACTGATCGTTGTTAGTGGGACGGTAGCCGCAAATAAATTTCTATAAAATGATTACAATTCACACTAAACTTCACATGGGTCTATAGTTAATATGCACTAATAACCTGTTCCATTTAAGCGAATTATTGACATGATCACAATGCGTCCAATAAGTACGTACTATTAATTGCATGAAACGAGCAACTATTACCATACCAATAATATACATCGATTGAATGAAAGATTAGCGTGATAAAATTTCGTTCTCTTAAATTAACAATATAAGAGCATTTACACTAAATATTATATTTTTGAAGACACAAAAAATAAACCTTTAACCAAAAAATGTTCAAAATACGATTATTTTTTTATTTGTCTAATATTCGAATAATTATTCCTTGTGTGAGTGAACAAGTCAATGATTTAAGAATAGGACCGAAGCAAGTTGGTCTAACATTTGAACTTAGTGGCATCCACTTCAGCGCTCACTCCCTCACAAAGCTTCTATAAATACGCTAACACAATACCCTCTTCTATCCAACAAACCATAAAAAGAGACATAAACGATAATTCTTAACTAAATAGAATATTTCAAAATGGCTAGGCTCCATGGTATGATTCTTCTCAGTTTATTGGTTATTTCGGGTTTACTTATAATAACCGAGAGTCGGGTTGCAAGAAAGGACTTGGGGATTGGACTGGGTGTTGGGTTGGGAATTGGTCTTGGTGGTGGCTCAGGATCTGGTGCTGGGGCTGGGGCTGGTTCAGGCTCGCGGTCTAGTTCATCATCGAGCTCAAGCTCATCTTCGAGTTCAAGTTCTGGTGGTTCAGGTGGCTCGGCTGGATCGTCTGCTGGTTCTTTTGCCGGTTCTAGGGCTGGATCAGGATCTGGTAACTAAATCCAAAGTTATGTTTGTTTCCAAACAAAGAGGGAAACTGAATAAGTGAATGTAATATTTTTATTGTTTCCTATAATGATGGTTTGAAGTGTACGCTATAGTAGCTAAAATTGTGTGGATTGGATTATCCATGTTATATGTCTTTTTTAATAATGAAGAAAACTATTTTAATTCTCCGCCTTTTTCAAATTTATTCTTGAGTGTAGAATTAACTATCATTAGGTTTTAGTAAAAACAATCGTTAAAAACCCATTGCTTAAAATTTTAATATAAATCCCTCAAGTGAATAAATGGTCTGACAGTCGAACAAAATTTTTTAGTTAAAAAAAATAGAAAATATGTAAAAAATCAACAAATGAAATCAGTGGAAACAGTGTTGTCAAAATTAACTAATATCATCTTTTCAGTTTTTTAAATATAGGAAAATGTTCCAAAAATGACTTAAAATTGATTTTAAAGGTAAAAATATATCTCAACTTCAATCAAATATAAAATTAATCTAAAAGGCTAGTAAAATTACAATCATGCCTCTTATAACCAAAAAAAAACAGAATAGAGTTTTAAGAATATAACATGTGAAAGTTTTATGTGGTTTTGTAGGTTTTCTTTTTCATATAGTAAAAAATAAAAATAATTTATAAATTTTATAAAAAGACAATTTTACTAGAAAAAACTGAAGTCATGTAATTATAAACATTTGTAAATGATATAAATTAAGATCTAGTAAAATTGAATTATTTTCAACATAGATGAGTGAATGTAACAAGTCATGGTATTCTTTGGTTTATGATTTGGTAATATATGTTGTAGTATTATTTGTATGTTTAGGGTTAGGTTTTAGAAGCTTAACATTTTTTCTGGAAAAATTATAATTTAGCTGATATGTGTTTAGCTTTGTGTATAATAAATATTTTTAAGTTTACAAAGTGTTTGTTTCTATTTATTTAGTTATTTGTATTTACGGTTTATATTTAAGGTTTAGACGACTTCTAATAAATCTTCTGGTGAATAATATTTTATCAGTTAGAAGATTTTTAGGAAATCTTCTTGTGTTTTTTTACTAGAAGACTTCAAGTCTTCTAAGTTGAAAATATTGAAAACTTATAATTTCTATAAAATATTTTAGTTTCCCGCTAAACATATATATTAAGTTTCCCGAAAATATTTAATTTTTTGAAAAATACTTAATCAATGTATTTCATTTTTTATCATATTAAAATAATTTATAAATTTTATAAAAAAAATTATGAGAGAAAATTAAAATTATGTAATTTATAAATGATATAAATTAAGATCTAGTAAAATTGAATAATAGATTAAGCCACATGGTATTCTTTGTTTTAGAGTTTGGTAACATGTCATTTTTATTTTACGTAATTAATGATATGAGATCACACGTCTTAGAGTATCTCCAATGTAAAACTCTATTTTTCCTCCAAAATGGAGTAAAAGTGAATATGGAGTAAAATTGCTCCAATCCAACTCCATTTTTCACTCCATAATGGAATCATGAACAAACAAAAAATAGATTACTCCATTTATGGAGTAAACTTCAAAATGGAGTGAGATATGAAGTTGGGTTGGAGCATTTTTTACTCCATATTCACTTTTACTCCATTTTAGAGTAAAAAATGGAGTCGGGATGGAGATGCCCTTACTTCTCTATCAAGCAATAACAACTCGTTACGGGCAGGTATCATAAACCATCAATACGGCCTAGATAAACCATGATCCCACAAAAAGCCTTGCCGTTAATATATGCCAATTGCCACTTCATCATCGGTCAGACATATAATATCGCTATATATTAAACAAACGAAACAGCCCGAGCTAGCTAGAGAGATGTTTGGTTTTGATGAAATGGAATCTCAAATTCTCTTTCTCTATCTATCACTCCTCGTTCTCTCTCTAACCTTCTTCCTTCAGAATCTCAAGCCGAGAGGCTAGGCCGCTTCTTCCAGCCTTCTTTTGAAAAACCGCCAGGAAAGATCAGCTCGTCGGAGAGCTGACGTAACCCAAGCTGATTGGTTTGGAGAAGTCTAAAGAATTCGTTAAGATATTGACGAAAGATGCACATCAACATCTTCAAGGGTTTAGTAAGAAAAAAGTGGCTCCTTTCTTACTAAACCCTTGAAAAAATGGCTCCTTTAAAGTGGTTCCTTTAGTAGTTTTTACTAATTTTGTTGCCAACAGAAACAAATAAAATGTCATGTCTTTTAGAACTTTGATATTTTTTGTTATATTTGTGTGTATCGGGCTTATTCCAATTCTATGTATTTCAGGTGATTGGTTGGATTTTATCTCCTTACTTTAGTTTTATTTATTTTTAAATTACTAAACTTTACCAATCAAGTTATAGCTTTATTTTTAGTAGTTAAATTCTACATTAAGTTTCTATAATTTTTTACCAATCGTGCTTTAGTTTTATTTTTAAAGCTACAGCAAAAAAAATAAAGCAAAATTTTTTCTTATGTATTTTAGGTACAAAACCTAAAGCTTTCTTTTATAGGTTGTGGAATCTGTAAAATAAAAAATTATCTATAATATCAAATAAATTAAATAATCATAATTAAAACATTTGTAAATATTTAATTTAATTTTGGGTGTCTTTAAAAATTAATTAAATATTTTAAATAACATCGTTATTATTTACATATCACATTTTAAATCGAAGTAAACTTTGATAATTTATTAAAAGTATTAATATAAATTCTTTAATTGATAAAAGTTAATTATTTTATATATACATTACATATTTCACATATTTTATTTTAAAATATCTACAGTCTATAACTTACAGCTACAACAAATTTATTTACATCAAAAATCTTTGCAAAAAAAAATTTACAGTAGCAAATTTACATCTATAACCAATTTACATACAGCTAAATTTTTAAAACCACAATCGAACCAATCATCACAGATATCTTTTTTTGGAAGGAAGAGGATGACTAAAAAGTTAATTAAGTTAAAACAAAAAAGAAGTTCGCATAACGTTTCGATCTACATAGAGATTAGTTTCTAAGGATAGAAACGAAATCTAAATCAAGCAAACACTAAATGAGAGAGAAGAAGAAAACAAAAATAAAATCGTTAAAAGAAAAACTCCAGAAGAAAATTTGAACTCAACAGGGTACCATTGAAAAAAGTGTACGGAAAATTTGAGTCGCTTCTCTTCAAAAGGTTACCTTCGTTGAACCGATTATTTATTACTCCCTTTGTTTTTTAAAAATAGACCTTTTATAATTTTCACCCATGCATTAAATCACTATAATTAAACTTTTTTATAGTTTTTAATTTTTAACAACTTTTAACCAATAATAATCCAATAAAACCAACTAATTTTCTTAAAGTTAGTAATTTTTCATAGAAAATATAAAACAACCATTTTTTTAAAACAATTTTTTTTCGAGAACAACCATCTTTTAGGAATGGAATGTGTAGAATTTTACAACTTAAAAGTCCAAACTAGAGTGTTAGGATCTTAACTTAGAATTCACACATAATCATATTGATTCTTTACGGACGAACACAAAACGTAAAGTAACTTAACTTTGACGCCAAAATTTAAGTTTCCCTCCGCCAGCCAGCATACATCTGGTGTGGGAACTTCTTCCCACAAACATCCACTATCTTATCAAAGATTTACACAACGCTCTAAACCGGCGTTTTCTTTGTGTGTTTCAGATACAAACCTTAGAAAGAAACAATAACAAAGACAAAGAAAAGAGTACTAAAGGTGGATATTCAAACTCCCACTTTCTATGGAGATCGTCTTCTTCTCTTTTTGATATTCTCTTGTTCTCTCTACTTTCTGAAGGCTTCTTAGCTCTCGTGCACCCTGCCGTGAACCTCAATTAGGTTAACTCTTTTGAACGTCTTGTGCCTTCTTTCATACGTAAGTGATATTGCTGACATGGATTAGTTAATGGGCTGACATTGTGATCCATTCACTACAAGAATAAATCTATATACGACAGAAAAATATCTCGCAACGTTGTCGGAATTCATGAAACCCGTGGTATTTCCGATGACTAACAATTAGTCGGAGTTTGAGCGTCGGTAAACAAAATGATCATCGTGATTTTGTCAGAAAATTACTGATGAAATTCTTTTTCTCGGGATATTATAGGAAACGATCGTCGGAAACAATCGAGATAGTTCCGATAAGATTAGCGTGGAACAATTTTGTCTTAATGTTGACGGTGCTTCCCAAGAAATTATTAACAAATTCAGTTAAAAACTAAAAAAAAAAGCTAAAACTTTTATACAAAAACCAGAGCTGGACTTTAGTTCAACGAAACCACCGGTTTAGTTTTATGTGCCGAGTCTAGTTAGATATCTATATTTTGAAAGATAAGTATCAGATAGAAATATCCCTTAGTTTTTTCATTTACTAGGGGTTAACCCGGGCTACGCCCGGGACAATTTTGATTTTTCAAATATTTTGTATATAATTATTTCGTTAGATGTTGTATTCTGAACTATATATTTTGTGAATTTATGAATATTTTATATTTATAGTATGCATAATAAATAATTTGAATTTTTTTGAGTATGAAATTATTTTATTTTACATTAATGAAAACATTTTTGTGATAGTTGAATTTTTTTGTTTGTATAATTTGTGATACTTTAACCTTTGAAAGTTTGTATATATTTGAACTTTTATTTCAATTTTTTTATGGGATCTAATAAATATTTTCCAACGGAACTTTATATTATATAATCAAAACATTTGATATTAAATATGTTTTTTTCTTTTGAGTAACAATATTTTTTCCTATCATTTTTTTTTGTTTTTGAAAATTGGCTTTCAGATTAACCAAATCAAATGTCAATTAAAAACCAAAAACATAAACCGGATCCCAATCTCCTATCCACATTAACCTAACTAAATCAAGTGTCAATAACCAAAAACATAACCAGATCATAATCTCATCTCCACGTTAACGGAAATGAATCGTGTCCGTAAATTAATTTTATATTTTTGTCACGTCAAGTTTCTCTATTATTTTACAAATCAAATTACAAATCAAAAATAGAATCATGTTTTTAAAGTTTGTTTTATTTTAGTTTCTAACATTATGTCACTTCGATTATTTTTAACAAAGAAACATATAACTAATAGTTGTATCCTTAATATAAATGTAATTTAGTTTTTCGAATTTTTGTTTCACTTTTATAAACAATCACATGCAAAAAGTAAAATAATATTATCATAAACTAATCTTGCCATCATTTGCATTTGTCATGAAAAGTCACCCTCTGTCAATGACTTGAAAAACCGTTTTTTTATAACAAATCATTTTCTCTTCTCTTATGTGTTTGCTTCTTGAAATTTTCCGCTAAAAAATCACCAATTTCATACAATCAAATTTTGAATTGTGAGATGTGTCAAAAAGGCTCTCTCTGATTGAATTAAAGACTTAAGGGTAAGGAACTATTGGTGTAGAGAATCGGTTTCAGCGCATAGTTTGCTCTTCTCCTTCACCCTTCTTCTCACTCCCAAGCTTGTTCATGTTCTTTTTCAATCATGGTAATCAGTTTCTTTCTTTCTTTTTCGTAATTGCTGCGTTGACTTCTCTTTTCTATAGCTAAAGATGGGATAATTATATGGATCAGTTGATGTACAGCTATAAAAATTGGATCCTTGTGTGTGTTAGCGATGTCTAAAGTAGAAGTTTTTATTATCATTTGGTTTTGTTTTTTTTGCATTTTTATATTTATACCCTTGTAGCAGTTTCGTGCCGTGATTTTTCGTGGTAGATTTCGATGTGTGCTCCATCTATAAAATCTTTTGTGATTATCACCTTTGCTCTTTGTTAGCATCATGTTATTTTGTAACTTTTAAAGTTCCGGTTTGTGGCAGTGGGATCCTTTTCATTATGTTTTGGCAACGCCACTATTTGTTGCTTTCAAGATCTTGCTATGTGTACATCTTAAAGATCAATATGGTATACTCTTTAAATTGTAATATTAATTGCGGCTGTGTTTATGGATGGTAAGTTTGTTTATGATAGATGGTTGTGTCCATCACTCTTTGTGTTGCAATTGTTTATGATGAAAGATTTGGTTGTGTCTTACCATTGCTTGTGTGTGTTTATGGCTGGTGTGTTTTCTTATGATAGATCTGGACTTGGTTTCTTAGTTATTGTTCAATAATACTTACCAGCATTCCAGAAAGTTGTAACTCGTTATGTTTTTTTTTTGTTCTTAGGAAAGAATGATTCTTGCTCATTTGTGTGATGAGCTGAAAGGAGAAATACTGGAAACAGTCATGTGCATGGTAAAAAAACCATAATTTTCATTCGCCATTCTCTCTATCTTACTGGTTTAGAAACAATATATTTTTATTTTCAATATGCAGTATCTACTCTATATTTTCTTTGCAAACACTATAACTGCAAAATTGAATGATGAGTATATTTTTTTGCATATTTACATTTTTCTGGAGAATTTGCAAGACACTTATGCCTAGAGATGAAGAAACTATGAGTGATGAAGCCGTATGGAAAATATTTCATGTAAGTTGATTCTTCACTATTTGCATGTGAACTTATAATTTTTTTGTAACACAAATGTGAACTTATCCAAACATATTTTTTGTATAAAAGAGACTTTTACTATATTTTATGTAATATTTCTATTTCTCTTTACGATAGAAGTTTAATGTAAAATTTTAATTTTGTATATTTACTTATTGTTTATTTTTTCTTATATTATATATTTACTTATTCTAATTTTCTTGCTTTTATATCAAATGATAATATTATGATGTATGTTTAATATAGTATTTATGTTTCTTATATTATCTGCTTGTTTTTCTTATAATGTTTATTTACTTATAAAATATTTGAAAATAATAAAAGTGTACAAATATACATTTTCAGATAGATGTTAATGTAGTTTTTCAATTTCTTATATTGTTTATTTAACTATTATTTATTTTTATTATATTGTGTATTTACTTATTCTAATTGTTTGGCATTTTATATCAAATCATAATATTTTATTTACAATAGATGTTTAATGTAATATTTATTTTTCTTAATTGTATATTAATTTACTTATTTTTTTATTTTTCTTATATCGTATATTTACTTACTCTAATTTTCTGGCTTTATATTGTATGCTTATTTTTCTTATATTGTATATTTACTTACAAAAACATTTGGAAATAATAAAAATGTAAAACCGTAAAATTTTAAGATAGGTGTGTAATGTAGTTTTTACATTTTTATATTGTATATTTACTTATTTTTACTTTTTCTTATATTGTATATTTACTTATTCAAGTTGTTTTCCTTTTATATTAAATTTTAATATTATGATAGATGGTTAATGTAATATGTGTATTTCTTATATTTCATATTTAATTATTATTTATTTCAGATATATGTTTGATGTAGTTTTTCTATTTTTTATATTGAAAATTTAGTTATTTTTTATTTTTTATTTTTTATTTTTTCACATTGCATTTGGAAATACGAACACGTATGTGAGAATCCTAATAGAAAACTTCAATTTATGCATATTTTCTTACTGCCATTGTAAGCAATCTTAATGCAGCTACTCTTTAACACATTCAACTAATCATGTGACCCATCAGATGGGCACCATAAAACGCCAAATATGTACTTATCAAATTATTACAACACTGATTATATAGAAAGGTTGCGAAGCATAATAGCCAAGTTATTTAGATTTGAAATCTATATTTGTTTGAGAAACTTAAAAATAGCTAGCAAAGCATAACATAACTTAAAAATCTAATACATTCTGACGTGATCAAAAAACAAAAACAGACTTGGCTAGAATCTTATTCTCATAAAAAACAAAGCATTAATGATAAAAAAACTTGGAAAGCTAAAACAATAGAATAGCATAAAATAGGTAGCATATCATAATATAATTAATAAAACCTAATACATAATTGAGATCTTGGTTCTGAAGAAAAACAAAACAACTTAGCTAGAATCTTAGTTCTGGTTAAAAAACAAAGCATTAGTGATAAGAAAAACTTTGAAAGCTAAAATTAAAAACTTCAATGCTGGGGAGCCTAGTTGAGACGTTGGCGCTTGCCATCCTTCTTCTCATCATTGGTTTGCAAAGTTTGACCATTCTGAATATCAGCATCAACAATGCGGGATACTGTAGCTGTCGTGCGAGCTGATTTGAAATTGAAGTCATTGACCTTCACTTGGAACGTGCACGTGCGCCACACAATGTCTAGGACACATTGAGGTGTTGCAGTGCCAGGATCTTCATTTGAACCGTTTTCACCAGACTACATGGTATAAACATTTGGTTAGTTAGACTGAATGATAAGCTCTGTTTAACTTTTTGATTGTTCTTACCTCACTCATCTCATTCATGACGTCAGGCGCCTGTCTTACCACCAATTTCAGTGCTTCTTTGTCAAAAATCACAAAGGTTGCTTCATTGCCACTGTCATCGCGAACTTTAACCTCGAACCGGTATATATACCATAGACGATAAAGGAATATGAGTAGTCAAATGGAAGCTTGGTAGCTCGTTAGTTGTGCGCTGACGCATATGTTCTGTATATTTGATGACTCGCAAAAAGCCAATAATATATGTCAGGGAATGAAAGTGTAAAAAGTGCTGAGAATCAATCTTATCTAAATAAATTATTAGAGCCGAAGATTTATAATGTTTAGAGAGTTACAAATACACACCGAAAAGATCATGTCGACAATGTCGGTGAACACTTGGAGATAAGGCATTTTTTTCTCTTTGCTGGAGTTCTCTCGAGTCTTTTTGGATGGCTGTGAGGTTGATGTTGCTGAGTCAATGGGTTTTATTATTTATAGGGAACTGTTAGATGTAAAAGAATATATTTTCCTTTTATTGTTTAAAGTAGTTTTTTTAAATGTATATTTGCCTTTTTAATCTTTTTTTACATTTTAACATAGATGTTTAATGTAGTATTTATATTTGTTTATCTGTATACTTACTTGTTTTCAAAACTAAAAATTTTCCTTTTATTTTTTAAAGTAGTTTTTTTTAAATGCATATTTGCCTTTTTAATTTATTTTACATTTTAATGTGGTATTTGCATTTTTAATCTGTAAACTGACTTTTTAGTTTTTTTTAAATGCAGATTTGCCTTTTTAATTTATATTACATTTTAATTATGGAATCGTGTAAAGAAATTATGGAAATGTTATTGTTTAATTGCTGAAGTTTAATTGCTGAAGTTTTTTGGAAATTTATTGTTTAAGTTTACTAATTAATAAACATGCCACGTGTCCTACAAATGAGCTATTATTAAACGATGAGGTGGACGCTTCCTGGTGCCTCAAAACTGTACTTTTAATAGTATAGATTTACACTAGAATGCCCCTGAAATATTTATTGAACATATATTTAAATATGCTTATATATATATATATATACATATATATATATATATATATTCCTAACTAAAATAATAGATTTAAGCATCAAATATCTTTTCATAATTTAAATAATAGATTTTCTTAATCGAACATAAACCAAATTAAATTTCCCTATAGATTTCTAAATATATTTCATAGTAATATATTAAATATTTATGAATATTTATTAGTAATAAATAATAAAGTAAAAAATCATACATCATAATCGATTTATATAATATATAAATAAAATAATCTATTAAGTTATTAGTATAACGTTTTCATATATATAAACCCAATTAGTTATAAATAACACACTGTAATATAATAGACAATTAAAATCATAAAATATAATTATTAAAATTAATAAATAAAATTGTTATTTTTTAAAAATGTTATATTAAAAATCATGTAATGCATTTAAATTTACAAATTATACTACACCATTTTGTACAAAAAATAATTGTGAAAACAATTTTTCAGACAGTCACGTGTCAAGTTCTAGGGATAAAGAATAACAGCGTGAGATTAATTTTTTTTAACAAATTTATTTAAATTCAAATTTCAAATATTGGAATTCGGAAGTATTATGACCCACTTCTATACTATTTTAATTAAGATAATTAAATTTATACCAGAATAGTTTATTTAAATTTTAATTTTAATTTTTGTTACAACTGCAAAAAGATAATTTTTTATCTAAATTTTTGATCAAATATTACAAATACATCATTTAATACAAACAAAAACTAAAAAAAAATAGATATTCGTGCGATCGCATGGATCAAGGTCTAGTAGTATTTTAAAATAATATTTATTGATATCTATACCAACCCAAACCGGAGAGATTATAAGTGGTTTACATAAACCAAAGTTCTACAATCTTTGGAAAGTCGGATCTGCCACCAAGATGCTGTGAAGAACTAGCAGTGCCAGGTATCAAACTTGCTTACAATCTAGTTAAGAAGAAGAATTGACAACCACAGAGGAGATGAAAGTGTGCAAGACAAACCATCCTCACGGCATCGAGACGACACTGTTAGACCACACACCAGAGTCGATGTTCTCCTCCCACAATTAACAAACAAAGCAAAATCCACAAGATCTGCCAAACAAATTTACTTTGTTTCAATAAATAACAACATCCTAACCCTCGTATAGTAAGAATATAAAGCATAAGAGAACTAAAGAAGCTTAACATATTCCTACCTTCGTCGGCAGAAAGGATTAGAGATGCGTGGTTAAAAATATCTTTGAGAAGATTAGATGAATATGGTGAGATCTACAAAAAATTGAAATTTTAATGTGGAGATGGCTGATTTAAGAAATGAAAACTAAATTGAACGCCAACAAAATTATCACAAACCAAGAAACTATTGACGCCGGTTGTCGTCGATGTCTTCTAGGAAACTATTGCAATGATAACACGTGTACGCAATAATTCTTCCGGCGATTTTCTGTCAATTTTTTCGTAAATTTCAGAGACTTCGTTGTTGTCGGTAATTCTCTAGAGAATACAACGAACATTCCGACAAAATGCAGAGATTTCGTTGTCGTCGGTAATTCCTGAGAGAATACCAACGAGTATTCCGACAAAAAACAATTCTTGGAAGATTCTAACAATATATTGTGACGAAATTCTAAATATTGTTCATCGGTAATTTCCAAGAAGTATCAGATGAAATTTATAGTTTCTCGGCAATTTCTAGTAAAGTTGAATCAAAATTTCCGATGATGCATATTCTCAGAAAACTGTTGTCGGATTTGACACTCTTTTCTTGCAGTGATTCTGGATTCGGGTCTAGAGATTAAATGACTGAAGTCCATAACTTACAAAGAGTAATTACGCACAAGTATAAGACTCAAAACTTTGGTTTACACATTGTATCTGAATCCCAACAAAATGGAAATATAAATGGTTGAAAATATGACTTGTCTCATGATTCGCTCAACATATGTACGTACTAGTACTACACCAATTTTCATGAGCAGAAATACGCCATTATTTTAATTTTGAAACTTTGGCAAATTTTTAATCCAAGATTCTTGAGTTTCCTGGTCGTATATGTGGACTCATGCATTTACTACGTGGTGGTATTATTGTCCTTTAGAAGATAGAGGTATTTAAAAGTCGCTAGACTCGACTTCAAACTTTAAATTAATGCAAGTCTCTAGTCAACGACTATTGACTGTTTCACTATATCACAAAAGAGAACCCAATATAATTCTGGACAAGACTTGGGTTCACCCCGTATGTTGAATCTTTAAATTCACCACCTCCCTAATAACCAATCAAAGTGCCAACTAGATTAATGATAAAATAATTTAAAAAATAAATAATGTCATATTTAATAATACTAATGCACTATTTAATCCATAAACTCAAACCGTATACCTTAAATCCAAATTCTAAACCCTAAATTTTAAATTATAAACTCAAACTCTATACCCTAAACCCAAATCTTGAACCCTAAACCCAAACCATAAATTATAAACAAAAAATTCTAAATTCTAAACTCAAAACTATACCCTAAACTCAAACCTTAGACCCTAAACCCAAATCCTAGACCCTAAACCCAAACCATAAACCCTAAATCCAGACCGTAGACCCTAAACCCAAACTCTAAACCGTAACCCAAACCATGAACTCTAAATCAAAACTTTAACTCTTAACCTTAAATTTCAAAAGAACAACATCAATATTAATCCAAATATTTAGGGTATATGGTTTGGGTTTTGTATTTATGTTTTGGGTTTATAGTCTAGGATTTGGGTTTAGGGTATAGATTTGGATTTAGAGTTCAGATTTTTGGGTTTATGATTTATGGTTTGGGTTTTAGGGTTTAAGATTTGAATTTAGGGTATAGAGTTTAGGTTTATAATTTAGAATTTTGAGTTTAGAATTTGAGTTTAGGGTATAGAGTTTGAGTTTATGGATTAGATAGTAACATTAGCATTATTAAAATTAATTATTTATTTTTTTAGTTATTTTGATTTTTGAAAAAAATATTTAATATTTTTTAATCATTAATCTAGTTGGCACTTTGATTGGTTATTAGGGATGTGGTGAATTTAAAGGTTCACCATAGGGGGTGAACCCAAGTCTTGTCCATTCTTTCTTTGTATGGCCCATGCAATAGTCTGGACACGGATCGGATATCCGGGTTTTTGAAAGTATTTATGATTTGTTTTGAATGTTACGGATATCTAATTTTTCGATTTGCTCTATTTCGGAAAAATATGAATATTCGGAAAAATGGATATCCGGAAAATAAAAAGATATTTACATATATTTACGAACATTTACGAACATTTACGGATATATCATTTGTTTTGATTAATACAAATAATCATAAAAATACAATATAAATATGTTTTGTAAAATACTTTTTTGCAGAATATAGAAGATAAAAATTAAAAAGATACAATGAATCTACATATTTGTAATTTTTAAAAACTTAATTTAACAATTATAATAATACAAAACTTAAGAATTTTTTTAATTATCATAAATATTTTCTTTTCTTTTTGTGTAATACTTTTATATAAGTAATAATGTGAATAGAATCTATTAAATCATATGTTAGAATAATAATTATATAATTATATACATTAAGATTTTAAATACAATCAAAATATACATATATTTATATATTGACGGTTCGGATCGGATATCCGTTTTCCAAAATTTAATATTTGTGATTTGTTTTAATTTTAACGGATATTGATTTTTAGTATTTGCTTTACATCGAAACCTTACGGATATCAGGAATTTTCGAATGGAACCGCAGCGAATAACGAATCGAATTCAAATTTAACGGATAAAATGTCCAGACCTGCATGCAATATTCATCATCCGACGGTTTCCATTCCTATACGCAATTCTTCTCGTCTAACATTAATTCGAGTCTGAGGTTTATTGCTAACTCAAGGTTTTGTTTAACATAATAATAAGTCTAATAATCGCCAGTAAGGTCTGTTTACATGACCAGACTTATCTTCAAAAGGGCATTTTTACATGACCAGTCTTAATCTTCACTGATGTCATAACCATTTTTAAAATAAAGTTTGGCTTTATAGTTAACTAGGGGCGGAGCCCCGCGCAAGCGCGGGGTCATTGACAATTAAACTTGTTGTGATACTTTAGAAATGTTATACTCTAGCTTCACACTTGATTCTTCCTCGAATATAACCAGAAGAATTTTCTTGGGCTTCAAGAACTACGTAGAGATGTGATACTCGACCGTGTTGACTGGTTCAAAGGAGATAAAATCGACATTCAGTATCGACCAACACCTTCCCCGTTAAACCCAAATCAAACCCTTTCCCTTTCCATTTCCATTCATCCTAATTGCTGTAGGACTTAGGTTTTCAGGCCCAAAACCATTTTGTTGCTGAGTTGTATAAGTAACATGTTTGATCTTGCAATAGTAAAAACAATAAATATAAATATAATAGTTATTCTGAAAATTCAAAAATGTTCTATAATTCTCTCAGGGTCGAACCTGATTTAAAATTAGACCTAGCTTAAACATTACTAAGCTTAAATCAAGTCAATCCAATTGGCATTCCCTAAACGTGAATGTAATAAAAAAATTATTCAGAACTTCCATGTGGGCATGGAAATATTAAGCAATAATTTGATATTTTGTCCAAACTAAGAGGACGAAAACAAACTAAGAGGACTTTAGCAAAGCAAATCTAAAAACGAATGTTGGATTGGTCCAAAAGAAGATATCATGTTTTACTTTCTATTTTTCTCTATATAAACAGCCTCAGATTATTCTCTTAAGTTTTTGTCAATGCAAATCTCAACAAAACTCTTTCTTCTAAATGAGACAAAAAAGTCACAATCACGTTCCAACCTGTAAACAACAGTGAACTCATAGAGAATGTGGGGGAAAAAAAGTAAAAATTGTTTCAGATAGAGGAAAGAATTTGTATACCATAGTCAAGTTTGTAGATGTTAATGTACAATATTTGGGTGGTGACAAAAGCTAGTACTGGGGGGATACCATGACTCTTGCAGCCTTTACCCGAACATCAAAGTTTCTTAAAATGGATACGATGAGTGAGAATCCGAGAACAGCTATTACATATGAGTAGTCCAACCTCTTTGTGATGTCATAGAAACCATGGAGACGGATCACCAGAAGATTGTGGATGATAAAAGCAATGTGTAGATGATTACCGAGTATGGAAAACTGCACTCCAGAACCAAGAGTTCATGGACAGGACACCGTACAAACCGTGGTATTCATAGCAACCCATCTTATCTTCTTTGAGAGGCAACTTATAGTATAGTGTAATGAAGGAGAGCCAGCCATGGAAATGCATCGCCTAGGCTTAACACAGCGAAAGCAATAGAAGCAGGCTCCTGACAGTGGCCACCGGCTCTTTTCATCATGGCTACCATGTCCGTTGCCTGAACAAATTCATTAATTATTCCAGTTCTCTAAACATAACATCTAAATGGTGTAGCTTCTCAATCTTACCAAGGTATTCTCCATTGAGCCAGACATGCGACGCGTGGCCAAGGCTAGCAATTCTAACAGTAGGCTTGCCTTCGTCATTCTTAAGGTCACTATCATCCATCATGAAGCTATAATATAGAAAATTAATCATATAAAATTCTTATGTTTTGTTTTGATGTTTTCTTCTTAAATTCTGATTCATAAAAAGAAATCCAGTTGTACGCTTACTTTGTTGTGTACCATCTGTAATCAGACTCTTCTTTGACCAAGCCATAGAGCTCAACGGAGAAAAAGTCTCACCTTAAGCTCATTTGGAACAGTCTCGGTGAACACCTTGAAATCAAACTTCTTATTTGCCTTCTTTGACTTCATATAATTCCTTGCAGTGTGATGAGAGACAATCTGAAACATACAGCAACGGAAAAAATGAAAGTAAATAATCTCCTAAGTTTTTGTCGATACAGTATGTTTTCATCAAGTAGAAGAAGAGTGATTCCCATGAATTCACCATGCTTCTTGATGTTTTTTGAGTCCCAAAAACGGAGAATCCGAGCAACGATGAACGCTTGATAAAGAAGATTAACTGACAGAGGTTCTGAAGATTCATCCAACCCTCGACCCTCTTCAATTTATAGGTTTGATGTGAAGAATACGGAGAGGTCAGCATCGCTTCTGAAGTAAATGACGAAAACATTAATTGGTAAATCAAGAGACATAAGTTGGGACTCCCATAAGTTGAACAACAGAGAAGATTAAAAGTTTGGAGAAAAACTGTTTCGTATTTGCAGAGAAGCCGAACAGGGACGGCGACGCTAAAGAGACGAAGGAAAAAAAAGCCCTGATTAACTTGAACACAAAACGCTGAGTTTAATAACATAACCGAACATTTTATTTCCAACCGAAATCATACCGCCTAATTACAAAAGACCCGAGAACACAATGTCCTAACCAAACCGAGTGGGTCCCACAAACATTAAAAAATCGCTGACGTGGACACCTTAGGAATAGAGGAAACTGTGGCATTATATATATGATTTTTTTTTTTAAAAAGCTTTATAGTGAATTTAAATGAGAGAAGAAGATTGAAGTTTAAATAATGAGTCTCTCATCTAATGTCAATTTCTAACATCTATACACAATTTCTAACGCCTAGACACGATCTTTTTTTTGTAACTACATAGACACATCTTTCATCCTCATCTTCTGAGGGAGATCGAATTTCTGTTATGTGGTCTCTGACTCTCTGGTTATTCCTTGATACGTTATATGTTGTTGAGTGATATCGAAAGTAACATGTTTTTTTTTTCACTTATAAAGATCATTTGGTTATTTAAAAATCAGTTTGAAAAAAAGATCAGTTGGTTATCTTATGATTTCATTTTTAGCTCTGTCACGTCAAAAATTTATGAAGATGAACTATTCTTTCGTGGAAAAGACAAGAAAAGAAAAAAGAACCAGTCAAATTAACGCGTTTGGGTATTAACGCGTTTTAGTCTGAAAGCATATGGCTATTGTCGAAATATTGGCCACAAAGTCAAAAAAAAAAGTGAAGATTCAACATCACACCAGAAGCCAAACCGAATGTCGATTCGAATTTATGTATTTTTGTTATTGTATAACGTCAACTCTTATAGTCTATGCTACGTCACTATAAAGAGATATTAACCACTCGGGACCTTCCTCGCTGATTAATTTTTTACTTTAGCTAGCAAGTGTTCTTGAGGAAAGATGCAGCCCATCTTCAATGCGATCATTCAGAATGACATTCCAGCTTTTCTGGGGTTGGTGGAAGAGAGAGAATCGTGGCTGGAGGAGAGAAACGTGGAACAAGACGACAACACGGTGTTGCACATGGCTGCGAAGCATGGGCATGGAGAACTCATCTCCAAGATTATTAAGCTCGAACCTTCCCTCATCCTTTCTCGCAACGCACACGGAAACACACCGTTGCATCTCGCTGCACTCCTTGGGGACGTAAACACAGTTAGGACGTTGTTAGAGTTTGGATCGGAAGCGTGTTCCGCACGGAACAACAACCACCGAACACCCCTCCATTTAGTTTGCCGCAGCATTTCCACGGAGGCTGCCAGATTATTTGCTGAAAAGACACATTCTGTCAGCCCCGATGAACTCAGATTTGCCATATTAACAGGATCCACTTGTAAGTTTCTTGTGGACACTCTTAACATTTTTTGTAATCTTGTATAAACTCACTGGCTCACTTTTGTGTTCGGACCACTGTCAGGTGTCACAAGGATACTACTGGAGAGATTTCCAGATCTAGCTAGGCAATTAGCCTGGTTGGTGGAAGGTTCGCTAACAACGCTATTGCATTGTGCATGTTATAAAGGAGACCTTGAACTGACAAGTATATTGCTAGGGCTCGATCAAGGATTAGAAAAAGCTCGTGACACCAACGGTTTATTGCCTCTGCATCTGGCGGTCCTGAGAGGCCCGGTTGTACTCTTGGAAGAGTTCCTAGAAAAGGCTCCATCGTCCTTCAGCTCTCTCACGCGATCGAAGGAGTCAGTCTTTCATCTAGCTGCACGAAACAAAAACGTAGATGCCTTCATGTTCATGGCAGAGAGTCTGGGAATTGACAGCCAAAAACTTCTGCAGCAAGTAGATGTTAATGGCAACACTGTCTTACATATCGCTGTTTCCATGTCTTGTGGTACTCCGGTGAGTAGTTTTCTATGTTGTTTTCAGCTTTATAAACCCAAAGCATTTTAGTCTAAAAAATTAAAAAGCGACACAAACAGTACTGGACACAAATGAAATAGAACGATTATCTAAATCTGATTCTTTTATACAAAATATATTATAAACATCATTAAATCTGATTGTCTCTCTTGTGTTTATGATAAAATAGATTATTACAATTGATAGGAATTTTCCATAGTATTATTTTGATATTATTACAAGTATATATAATATTATTAATTTATTATCATTTGATATTGCAATTTGTTAATCAATTGTTATAAATACTCCCTCCGTTTCTTAATAAGTGTCGTTGTAGAGAAAAATTTTCGTTGCAAAATAAGTGTCGTTTTAGTATTTCAATGCAGAATTTATTAACTTTATTCTATATTTTATTTTTCTATTGGTTGAGATGTATGGGTAATGATGTTTTTATATGGAAAATATGCAAAATTTAATGATTTTTTAATCTGTGTGCACAACTCTAAAACGACACTTATTCAGAAACAGAGGGAGTATTATACAAACACACAATTGACATACTAATTGTACAAATTACTGAAAAACACTTGAAACCACAACTATAATCACTGCGTAGACCAGTCAAAACCTTATTATCATGTTAGATATACCGAAGAAAAAAAATCACTGCCTTATAAGTTATTGTATTTACATACCTTTTTGGTGGTGTCTGCTCTGACATATTTCTTATTGCAAACTGCAGCTGCTACAATACATTGTTGGCAAGAAGATAATAGATATCAACTATAAGAACAAGATGGG
This sequence comes from Raphanus sativus, assembly GCF_000801105.2. Taxonomy (NCBI): domain Eukaryota; kingdom Viridiplantae; phylum Streptophyta; class Magnoliopsida; order Brassicales; family Brassicaceae; genus Raphanus; species Raphanus sativus. The sequence goes on along the minus strand of NC_079514.1, from coordinate 34,080,043 downwards.
TTTAACAGCTTTCCACCTTCTCCCTCGAGAAGCTGAAGACTTTGAGTTATTATCAACCTTGCTGAGCTTGGATACCAAGCTGGATTCTGATCAGAGCAGTGAAGAGCAAGATGAGCACTCTAATTCATACAAGAAACCATCTAAAGAAGGTGTTAAATCTTTTAATATCTCTGGAAACTCAAAAGAGAATGAGGTAATACAGATTCTTAGGTTAATCGAAACAAACACATCAAAGATAGTACATATAAAACGAAGCAAGAAAGGGGCAGTTGAAAGAGGTCGTAGAAGCTTAGAACGCGAGATGCATATAGAAGCATTACAAAATGCAAGAAATACGATTGCAATAGTGGCAGTCCTGATTGCTTCAGTTTCTTATGCGGGTGGGATAAACCCTCCAGGTGGCGTCTACAATGATGGGCCATGGAAAGGGAAATCGATTGTAGGTAACACAACACCTTTTAAGGTTTTTGCAATATGCAACAATATCGCACTCTTCACCTCATTGTGCATTGTTATTCTTCTCGTAAGCATTATACCTTACAAGAGGAAACCATTGAAGAGACTATTGGTAGTCACGCACAGGATGATGTGGATTTCCGTAGGGTTCATGGCAACTGCTTATGTTGCAGCGTCTTGGGTGACCATACCACTTTTGCGTGGAACAAGATGGTTATTTCCGTCCATTGTCTCTGTTGCTGGTGGATCTTTGATGGTACTCTTTTCCTATCTCGGAGTTGAGACCATCGGTCATTGGTTTAAAAAAATGAACCACATAGATCTAGGCTGGTCCTTGCAATGGCGTGCAAGAGAAATACCTCCCATTGCAAGGACTAGTCCAGATCAACCCCGAGTGTCTTCTTTTGCAAGGACTAACTCTGATTTAGCCGCTTCAGAAAATTCGGGCTATTTCACCTATTGAATAACTGGGAACATTCCCACCATGGCGCCACCTATGATCAAAATCTCTACAAGCTGATTAATAAATTCCAATCAGGTGGTTTTGAGCCATGCTCAAAAATTATAAATTAAAATCAAAAATTTAGATTATCTTTTGGATTGATTTGTTTTTTGTTTCTTTAGTATCACGGAAAATCTTACGCTATTCTGTAGTAACACTACATTATTACTTCTTCGGTTTCAGCAATATCTATATTCTAGAAAAAATATTGTTTCAAAAAGATATATATTTTACTTTTCCAATGTATGGTATAATGAAAAAATGTAAATTTCACAAAAGTTAATGGTTTATATTAGATTTCTATTGGATAAAAGTTATGAAAAATTGTTATTCACAAAAATAATGTATTTATAATCAAAATTTAATAAGATTTCTTAATATACGTAAAAAACTAGGATATGTATCTTTTTCAAACGGATGTAGTAATATTTTCTGTGATCCGTAAAATAATGAGTTATAGATTATTCAAACTGAATCAACATGGAGAACAGACCATATAAATTTTCACTGATATTTTGCCTATCTCAAAAATGTTATGTATTCTAGTTTGAGTAATACTTGGGTTCACCTCCTAGGGTGAACCTATATGTTCACCAATTCAATCATTTTAGATTTGATATCTTTTTTAAAAAAAACCAAATAATAAGAATTTTGTGAAATAATATTATGTTTTTAAATAAATAAAAATAGTACTAATTACCAAAAACATTATTTTATTATTTATAAATCCGTCAGCAAATACTAAACCCTAAACTCTAAATTCTAAATAATAAATCCTAAACATTTGGGTAAATCATAAACTCTTGGACAAATCCTAAACCCTAAACCCTTAATCATAAATCATAAACAAAACCCTTACTTCTAAACTATAATATAAACCCTAACCATAAATTCTAAACACTAAATCCTAAACCCTAAACCCGTGAAAAAATCTTAAACTCTTAATCATAAACCATAAACTATTTTGGAATTTAGAATTTGGAGTTTAGTATTAGGGTTGAAGATTAAAGGTTTAGGGTTGATTAAGAGTTTAGGATTTAGTTACTGATTTAGGGTTTAGTTTATAGTTTATGATTAAGGGTTTAAGATTTGCCCAATAGTTCATGATTTACCCAAAGATTTGGGGTTTAATATTTAGAATTTAGGGTTTAGGGCTTAATATTTTCTGACAGATTTTTTAATATTAAAAAATAATATTTTTTTGGTAATTACTGCTATTTTCTATTTATTTAAAAACATAATATTATCTCATAAAATTCTTATTATTTGATTTCTTTTTTTTAATATATTAAATCTAAAATGATTAAATCATATTGGTTGGTTAACCTAGGAGGTGAACCCAACTATTTCTCTTCTAGTTTTTCATAAACATCCGATTAATAATGAAAACGAAAGTCAACAGAAATTCGGTTGATTACTGGAGAGTGGAGACTGGATAGTACCAGTTGCATACTCCCTCTGTTTCATAATAAGTGTCACTCTGAGCTCATTTTCTTGTTACAAAAAGAGTGTCACTTTACAATTCTAATGTAAATTATACTAACTTTTAGCTGAAAATTAATTGCAAACTGCTTTGATTTTATAAATAATTTTATTTATCTAAAATACTATTGGTCAAAGAGGTATAATTAATTACAATTTACATAAATTTCAACAACTTTCTTAATCTGTGTGAAAAATATCACAACGACACTTTTTAAGAAACGGAGGGAGTATAAGACTACAAAAGTGGATTTGTAATCGTATCATTGTTTGACAAATACGGAGTAAGCATTAAATGGGTCTATTAGTCAATTAGCAACTGCCATTTGCTGGCATCACCAATTAGCCAATAATGGATTTGTAATCGTATCACTAATTAATTACTTGTTAATCGTATCATAGATTTTTTTTTTCTTCTGCCAAACTAATTTGTCATTTTGCGGGCATTTGCTTGTCGTCAGTCGTCACCTCCAATAAGTTCGTAACTGGTGGCGGTAATGTTATCGATGTGTAACTATGTGTCTCGCTGATACTCTAATAATTTTACCATATAGCTATCACTTTCAAGAAACAATTCCCCCATAGGACATTTTCAAGTTTCTAATTACAGAATAGAGCAGTTTATGCTCCTGAGACATTTTTTCTTAATTTTTTTGTGCTTCCATTACATTTACTAGTTGAAATCAAATGACTAGCACTGGATCCATATCTTCTCTCTCATTATCTTTTTTTTTTCTCTTCCCTCTTTTTATCTTCCGTCTTCTTCCTCTTTTATTCTCTATTTTTTTTAGAAAATTCAAATCTGATTCTTAAATTTCTTTTCTCAATTTTTTTTATGAAATCTTTTTCTTCATCACTCGATCTATCTTTTAAGATCTGTGAAGGTGCATCTCTGATGTTGGTGTACACCTTATTTAATGTACACATGTTATTTTGTGTACGCTTTTGATATATACACGTGTACATTCAAAATGAACCAATATATGTGAATAAGTTATACACATAAGAAAGAGAGTACCGGTGGTTACTTATTAAAAAAATATCAAACTACATATAGTTACATGTACACATATATACTGCTATACGACTTGGCTGTGTACACAATGTGAGGTGCATCTCTGATGTTGGTGTACACCTTATTTAATGTACACATGTTATTTTGTATACGTTTTTGACATATACACGTGTACATTCAAAATGAACCAATATATGTGTACAACAATATGGTAGTGCACATGTGCACAACAATATGGTAGTGTACATATGTACATCACTGGACTAACTTGTACAATATAAATATTATATTTTTAGATATTTACATGTACACATATGTTTGTGATACATGTTAGATGTCCAACATGTTGTAAAATTGTGTACATATGTTAGTGTACATATGTTAGTTAGATTTACACATTAAAGGTTTGTGGCATATATGTGTACAACAATATGATATGATAGTGTACATGTGGACAACAATATGATAGCGTACATGTGTACAACAATATTGTAGTGTACATGTGTACATCACTGGACTAACATGTACAATATAAATATTATATATTTAGATATTTACATGTACACATATGTTTGTGATACATGTTAGATGTCCACTATGTTGTAAAGTTGTGTACATATGTTAGTGTACATATACACATTAAAAATTATGGTTTATGACAAAAATATAATATATAGCTTTAATATATTTTTTACAATGTGTACATGCGACGCGTACACTAGTGTACATAAGAATTATTTTGTACGCGTGGATAAATAAATTTTGTGTATATAATGTCATGTGCATATGATATTTATACAAATATTATTAAAAACAACGTACACAAGAAATGAATTTAAGATATTTATCATCTCATTACCTCATTTTATTCATTTTAAGATGTTTTTGGAAGTATGGACCAAATAAAAAGAATTTATTTGAAAATCAGAAACATATATGGTAGAAACAAAACAAAACAAAATGGCTTGGACCAAATGTTGTAAAATAAAAAAAAAATTCATGGTTTGGACTGCACAATTAAAAATACCAGGTCAAATTGTGGATAAATTTGAACAAATTGAAAACTTGAGATAAATTAGAGAATAAACAAAAATTGGAGGACCAGATGTGCAAATAATGTAAAATTCACCATTGTTGTTCCAGAGAAGCTTTCTCTTCCATCTGCGACCAAATCCGATGATGCTCTTCTCGATCTACGACTACAAAGAGGAGAAAACAACTTTACTCTAACACCGAATTAATTAAGCTGTAATTTGAGATAGCCGACAACGAGCTCTCCGACTGCTCCTTCACGTCAATCATGGCTTGAAGATGAATCGAGATGACGAAGTCTTCTCCACACCACTGTTCTTTTTATTATATGGTTAAATCATTGTTTCACGTTTCCAAAAAAAATAGAGAAGAAAATGGAATAATTAGTGGGTCCACTTAGTTGTATCTAAATTACACTTTAGTTAGAAAAGAAGAATAAGTTAGAAGAAAATGTCTAAGGAGTAATAACTGCCCTAGACTGTAATAAAAAACTCAAAACTGCCTTAGAATGAAAATAACTCCACTTTCAATAGGTTGACCCCCTAACTTCCGGTACTTCTTAACGCTTCGGATCATATGCCAAAAGTATAAATTATGGGCTTAACTGAAATGAGCTGTAGTTTTATACTCCCTCCGTTATCAAATACTCCCTCCGTTTCGTTTTACTTGTCATTTTATACTTTAACACACATACTAATAAAATATTTAATTTTGTATATTTACTAAATAAAAACATCATTACCAATACACATAACTAGATTTCAACCAATAGAAAAATGGATCAGCATAAAAAGTCAATAAATTTTATATTGAAATCATAAAACGACACTTAACGAAAATTTTGTTTTAAAACGACATTTAATTCAAAACGGAGGGAGTAAATGTCATTCTAGAAATTTTTTTGTTGCAAAATAAGTATCATTTTCAACTTCCAATGCAAAATTTATTAATTCTATGGTGTAATTTTTTTTATTAGTTAAAATATGGTTAGGTATATAGGTAATTGTGTTTTTATATAAAAATACTAGGGTAAGTCCGCGCTTCGTGCGGAAAGTTTGTTATCCGTAAACTTTATTTTTAATATTTTGTTTTCATGTTATATGCAAACTGATAGTTTGTGGTTGATTTTCTTAATTTTTTTAATCTATTTCCATTAAACTTTTTTATTATATACAAAACCATTTTAATCTTGTTGTGCTTAACTAAATTCATATTCAAATTATTGAAATAATTTGAATAAAACAAAATTCTGTTTTTATATGCTAGCATATATCCTTTGAATTGTTTTTAAATCATCTATTTTCACTTCTCTTATGATATATTTTTTTGTTAAGTTGTTTCAGATTACATCTCTCATTCAGACTGTTTATATATATCATTTTTATTTTTATATAAGTATTTAATTATGGTTTAGTTTTTTTTTTCCAAGTTTGGTATGCAGATTCCTTTTTTCTCCATTTATTCAGATGCAATGATTTTATATCAGTATCATAAATTAATTTTCATTTGTTTGGAGAAGTACGTAGGTGGCAATAATCATCTTTGGAGAAATAGGTGGCAATGATGTAAGTAAAAATCAATAGAATAAAACGATTTCTGATATATTATATATGTTTAATTTAATAATATTTAGTTTATTCTCAATTGAAAGTAATATTTACATACCTTTTAAAAAATATTAACATACCTTTATTATTATTTTTATTTTATTTTAGCTATCAATAATATGTTTATCATAAAAAATCATTTTAATTATGTAATTATTTTTACACTTTTATCTTTATTTTGTGTTTACTATAATGATAGAATAAAATTATTTAGAATTACGGTTGATATTCAACATATAAATTGTGTAAAAGTGTCTCTTTCTTATACCTTTGTTTAATAGGGGTGGATTGTGCCATAGTCCTCGTGTAATTTTCAAGGCCACGTTCCTCCGGGTTATGAATTAACTTCTTATTTTTTTAATCATCCTGAACTAACTTAATGTGTTTGACAATCATCATCAAATAATCGGAGAACCTATATTTGTGGGAAAAGCAATAAACTGCATGATTACCTTTGTTTCCTTTTTTCTCTGTCGTGATGGAAAGGCGAGTTGCCCATACCGAGGCTACGATCTTTTGACGCTCAGTGTGTTTGAAGCTTTGAGTGAGTGAGCGTCTGCTGCAGGAGGTGGTTTCTTAATTAACCATATTGTGAGAGAGATGGTATGCTTGTAGTGAAGGTTACGAAAGTTTATTCTGACACAGTGACACACATATAAGCTGGTTAATGGAAGAGTTAAGAGTTTACATATTCGCTGGAATCCTGTGGGATTGCCTTTGTTAATTACTTGTAGCGTTTTCTGTGTGGCAGGCTGTATGCTGCTGATACAATGATGCTAAATTAAACTTTTATTGATTCCAAACAAAAGCATCACAGAAGTCGTATAGAACCATTTTTTCTAACTCATTATTTTTTTGGTTGGTATTTCACAGTTTGTGTTTAGCGTTTTCCATTGGTTGAAGAGCAGTAAGAGTAAGACTGTCACCTTCACTAAAAATTATTAAACTACATATATATATATATATATATATATATATATATATATATATATATATATATATATATGCAGTATAAGTAGAAGATCTGGAAAAACCTTTATTTTTAAAAGCTAAACGAATTATTCTCCCTTTTAATAACCACAACTTGAAGGAAAGATTATATAAATTATAAACACAGCAGCGACATACAAAAAAATTATCATTCTCACTGGCCAAACAAACAATCATTGATCACACACGTAACAAAATTCAACTTCTAGTGATTAACGTTTATATAGTACTTTATATGTTGCAACCTGTCAATATTCAAGTTAACAATTATACGTTCTGTGGTCTTATGTCATCGTTGAATACAGTTTTGATGCCTCTCACTTCACCATCTACATCTGCAACAAAACAATGGTAGAGGATGTAGTTCTTGTTGGAAAACATAGATATTGAACATAAACACAGTGTTGAATAGGGTTGGAGACAGAATTGGTAAATCGGTGTTAGTGTTTGCAAGCATGAGCAGCTGCTAACACAAATCATTATACAGAACATGAGAAACAAAATCATATTCATATTCCTTAGAAGCTAACTGAGTGTATCTGGCAACCAGCTTCTATGCTGTTAAGATTTTGTCAGAATGAGTCATGAAGAAGCCACCAACAACAGAAAAAAAAAAGAAACTGTGACTCACCTGAGGGACACTTTGGTTGATGAGGTCAGTTCTCCAGATTCAGGGGACGTGACAGTTATAAGCTTCTTCTTGCAGTATCTTTTGACTGAACTTTCTCTCAAGACCATCTTCTTTGTCCTCATCATGGAAATGGTTCCTTCGACACATGTATTTAAATATACATATTTTCTGATTTCGTCGAAGATACTTTGTAGGTAATACTGATTCAAGACGGCGGAAGCATCTGGCAAAATAACTTTGTTTATGAACAAAACTTTTTAAAAATAAATTTGACTTTATTATATGGATTCAGGATGGTGGAAATGGCTAAATAATTAAACCACAAAGACTATGTTTATGAACGAAAGACCTAGTTAAATAAGATACCTGAGAGTCCAGAAAATCATATCCATTGCCGTGAGCTCTCCACCACAGCAGATATTCCGAGCATAGCCTCCCCTAAACGGAGCAAACAGACTTTAACAGTGGAGGAGGAGCAGCCAATCTGCAAATCGGAGAGGAAGACCGAAACGTTAGTCATATCTCACAGAATTAGTTTACTGGTTAACTTAAAAGAATGAGAGGATGATTCTTTACGGGGAAATCATACCTTTTTATAGATGAATTTCCATCGCCTTGCAGATCCTGAGATCGCATTTAATATAGATTGTGTGAGAGAGAGTAATGAAGGGTTTCAAGATGATAATTTGGTAACTGGTAACGTTTTGTATCTGAGGAAGAAGATGGAAGAGCGATTTGGACGACCTAATCGTCGTTTGTTTAGGAGAGGCGAAGGAAAAGAACAGTGTGTTAACCAACCCTAAACGACAAAAGACCCAATCAAATCTATTATGGGCCGAAGTAAAGACAAAGACCAGCAAAAAGAAGCCCGATCGAAATGAACAAATGATTTAATGAAACGCAGCGTAGAAACCAAATGGAACAGGTGTCACTGCGAGAAGAACCCACTTAATGACGTGGCAGGCTGAGGAAGGAGAGAAACCCAACTTTATATAAATAGATGTAATATTAATTGTTTCCTTAATCTTTGTGTACAAAGCTAAAGTGACACTTATTTTAAAACAGAAGAAGTATATAGCTTTATATTTAGTGTATAATTATTAAATCAAGTTTTAACACAATAGTTTGTTATTTTCTTTGATAATACTGTATTTCGTATGATTTGTTATCAACAATATCACATTACCTTCTAAAAACGCACAAGTAGAATTTCAAAAGAAAAAAGAGAACGCACAGTTACGCATGTCTTTGCCAGCTAGTATTATTGTAAATAAAGATTTTTTTTACGTCTGGATCGATTATTATCGATTAATTATGCTATTACAATGATGAAAATATTACAAAGACGATTTTACAGCCGATAATTCTACCACCCTGTGAGAATACAGGCCTGACTGCAACACTCTGAGCCGTCCTATGAGATCCATGTTCGATGGTACGCCATGCACCAAGCTGAAGATCTCATGTAACCTGTTTCTCCATAATCTGCATAATTTGATATTTTCTGGGGTTTGAACCCCAGACCTCCGGGTGTAGAAGCAATTGAACCCTTAATCAAACCACATGATCAAGGGGACTTCCACATAAATAAAGATCTCAAAAGACTAATCTATTATATTAAAAGAGAAATCATGATTTTAAATTCATGTGTGATTTTTTTTTTTTAAAATGAACCCCTACTAGAAATCACTTACCATTCATTTATTAATGATATAATGGGTTAGTAATATACTCCCTATGTTCCTAAATATAAAATGTTTAGATAAAAACACATATATTAAGACAAAATCACTTTTCGTTTAGAAAATATAATTAAAGCTATAAATTAATGGTAGTCAACCAATAATAAAATAGATTGTTAAATATGATTGGTCACACAGTTTTTAACAAAATAAAAGTTACATAGAAAAAGAAAAACATCTTATATATTAGAACATCAAAGTTTTTTAAAACATCTTCCATTTAGGAACAGAGGAAGTACCATTCATAATATAACAATCAGATCCTATAACTGGCGGTGGTTTTGAAACCCAAATTTGTTTCCTTAATTAATTATAAACTATATTTTAACCCGCCCTGTTAAAGGGCGAGTATATTTTTTTGTTTTAATTTAGTTTTCATATTTGTGTTTTTTTGTGATTATATTTGTATTTTTTTTGTAATCATATTTTTGTATATAACTTAATTAAAATATATTTTATTAAATAATAGCAATTTAAAAATTGATCAGGTATATTGCCAGTCGAACCCGTTAACCAGCAGATTTCAGTTTTGTTTTAGTCAAAAAATATGATCCGTACAACCTACAAACATTGTACCGGCACCAACCCCATTTAATTTTCGGATATCCGCGGGTTATACATTTTTAAAAATAATTATTTAATTTAGTTATTATAAAAATATAAAAATATATTGATAATAAAAATTATATATTTTAAAATTTTAAATTGTTTTTTTAAATTACCATATTTTTAGAAAGTGTTTACTTTTTTCTTTTTTTTAAAAAATAATTTTCTGGTCGGTGGGTACCTATAATCCAAAATCTACCAACCCGTACCCACTCCAAATAAAATACTTATAAATGGCACCTGCAAATCAATTTTTCAAATAGTTGAACCAAATTTATGATCCACTCTTAAAATGACGGATATATATATATATATATATTTTTTATTTAAATATATAATTTTTATAAATTCTAGGTCGTAACCAATTATATCTGAATATAAAAAATAGGATGTTTCGAGTATTTTAGTTTCGAAAGTGGGATTAGTATAATAGATTTAGTAACTGGAATATATATTTTTTTTTGTTGTTCAAAAATAACTGGAATATTTTAGTTTGTTAAATAAATGTTTGTTTCCAAAAAAATAGGATGTTTGGAGTATATAACTTCCGTAATCAAAAATTATAGATTTAACAGTTATATTAGAAATATTTTAGTTTGTTAAATAAATGTTTGTTCCAGAAAAATAGGATGTTTCGAGCATATAAATTTCGTAATCAAAAATGAAGATTTAAAAATAATAGGATCAAAAAATTTAGATTTTATATACGTAGTGTGTGTAGCATAAAAGAGTTGTATACTTTTGTTTTTTTTAATTTTACCAAAAAAATAGGAATGATGGTCGTGATCCAGCAGTTACATAAATGTTGGTTGTATATAGATGCAGTTATCAATATCATACGCATAAGCAGTTACGTATAGCATTGGTATATTTTTTTTTTGGACTCAACTAATATCAATGGGACATGATCCAAATTAATAGTATTGATGATCCGATTTAACTAAACCAGCGTCATCCAATAAACATGCTGAGTGTTGACCTATTGAACTAAACCAACCTCATGCAAATGCAATACTGACCCGATTTACTAACATAACCTACCCATTTATATAATTCACGTAATTAACAAAACCAACTCTTATATGAAACATTTGTAGACAGATCATACAGTCGGTTCGTCATTAACAACTCGACCATCTCACCGTAAATGATCCATAAAACCTATGTTTTAGAAGGCTGTATAGTCACTTACACATCTATTCTATTTCATGTGTGATTTGAAAATGGATCTATTTTTATTAAATATATTTTTTTTTTTTTTTGTCATCAAACACACAGATTCATATAGATTCTGCGGACCAAACTGGGAACTCTGCATCCATGTGAACGACGAAAGACGATTGCTGTCTGGCACTGCGCGCTAGACGATCCGCCTTTAAATTCTCCGTCCGTGGTACATGTATAATCTGTGAGCTCGAGGAACTGTCTTGTAATCTCTTAATATCCTCCAGATAACTTGGAAAGGCTGACCACTCTTCTGGTTCCGAAACCATCTTTACCAACTGAGAGCAATCTGTTGCAAACGTAACCTGATACTGTCGTAAGTTCTTCATACATTCCATTGCCCAAAGTTCTTCAAATATATTTTAATAAGACTAATAATATATAGAATCTTTGAACTATTTTAATCATAATATCTTTTGATATCTTATCATTTATAAAAAAAAAAATATATATATATATATATATATAATTTTCGAAAAAATATGTTAAACAATATCTTGACAATATCTTAATTTTCAAAAATTAGATGTATATATTTTCACTAATTTCATAATTAGTTTTCAAATTATATTATACATTAATATATTCAGTTGCCTTTTATAAAATGAAAACTAAATATTATATCAAATTTTTTATCTATTATATAATCACAATTAATGATATTAAATTGATATTTATTATGTTGATCTAAAGATTTTATCAATATCTTAACTTTCAAAAGGTTTCTGAAAATATTTTAACTAATTTCTTAACTAGCAATGAACTATTATTATGTATTAATATATATTCAGTTATTATTTTATAAAACAAAATAAAAATCTATCCTCTTTTTATCTATTTTATAATAATAATCAATCATGTTAAAACAATTATTATATTAAACTAAATACAATAAAATTATATTAAATTGATAAATTTATAAATTTCATTTTCATTAATATAAAAATTTATGTTAAAAATATAATATGATGACAAAACAGCTTACATTAGCAGACTATATATTACATATATAAAAATTAACATATCTTAGACTTTTTATATATAATAATATACTATATAAAATGAATAAATGTAAAAAGAATATTGCCAAAGGAAAATCCATATTTGAAGTGCGGGTTAAAAGTTAACATAAATTACACATATTAATATGTTTAATAACTAAATGCAAATACAACAAGATAAATATATAATAAGAAACAACAAATACATGTGACGGGTTTATACAATTAATTATTTACAACATGTAAACTATAAATTATTGTATTTGAAATAATTTTATAAACATTTAAATATATGGTTACAATTAAAAATGTAACCACTAATAATCTAACTAAATATATATGGATATAAAACTGAAAATAACATATGCGCGTTTGCGCGGATCAAGATCTAGCTAGTATAATTAACCCACTTGTCTATCTGTCCCACTTGGTGGCATATTCGACCTCTATCTTGTGCTCCTCAACCATTGGAAATTTGGAATACGGAACCCACAATTATTTTTTCTTCATATTTTTTTATTTATATTTTATGAGAATTGGCTTTCTAGTTTATTTATTTTATCATGATTGTATAAAGTTTGTTTAAAAGTTGTCTCTAAAAACATATGTTTATATGAAAAAGATAGAGTTTGAAAACAAAACTACTTAAAAAAACAACCTAGTAAATTGGTTTTAACAAAAAGACACTAGTAATAAAAATTAGTTAGGTGAAACGAAATAATAAAAACAAGAAAAACACGTGGATCCAAGTTTGCGTACACGTAAAAGGACTTTTGTTTTCCTAATTCTTCTTTGCCGTTGTGAACAAATTTTAGGTTCTAATAATTATCAATTTGACATGATCGGACGGCTATAAAACCATCACAAGCTATCACCACGACCAATCTTAACACGTGGGGACAGCTAATAGCTATTAACAATCTCCACATCTCTCGCGAGAAGTTGGGTTGTAATTCGTATTAATGAATATCTCGTGTACGTCCTGATATACGCTGACGTGTACGAGTCCTTTTCTATGTATTTTAGGAATTCAAGTTACTATATAAACCCTTTTTAGTTTCTGTTTATATTTCATTAAATTAAATATTTATTTTTATTTTTCCGATATTTCTCTCTTCTGTTCATCATCATCAATGGCGATGAGGAAGCTTTTATCGAAGCGTCTCTTCAACATCTCGAACCAAGCATCGCAGAAGAGCCTAACGAATTGCCGCACATCCTCCTCCTCGGTATCCGTCCGAACCAGAATCGCTCCGGAGCCCGGAGACGCCGGGATCTCGCGGCGGTTCTTCCACAACAATACCATGATACGGCCGGAGATCATGCAGATGCCCCTGGGAGAGAGCCTGATCGAGAAGCTCCGCGAGATCGACGGGAGCAAGGATCGAATCCGATTAGACGGGATCGCTCCGCCGACGACGGAGAAGCCGAGTTTGACGGTGGAGGATACGAGGAAGGTTCTGAGAGCGGCGCAGATGGAGATGGTGAAGACGAGGCTTAGGGAGACGGGGAGGAGCTGGATGACGTATTCGGAGTTTGTTAGCGTTTGCGGGGAAGCTTCGTCGGATCCGGAGGATGGAGGTAGGATCGCGAAGATGCTTGACGATTCGGCGAACGTCATCGTTTTGGGAGGTTCCGTTTGTCTAAGACCAGATCAGGTACTTTCCTTCATCTTGTCTACCGTCTACATTAAAATCAATTGTTACCTGTGAAATGAATCTCTGAGTCTGCAGCTGCTTGATTAGATTGGGAGAGATAAAAGCTCTCTGAAGACAAAAAAAAAAAACAATTTGGTTTCCCAAAAAAGTTTGTTCTATCGATTTTGATACCGAAAACTGATACCTTTTTTTCGTGGGTTGTATCTTTTTTCTTTTGCTACAAATTCAACAGGAAAAATTCAAAACCTCTGTTCACCAACAGAGTATCACGTAGGAGGTTCCCAAGTTTGACGTGGTGATGAAGACGAACAGCTTCTACAGAGACCACCATATCTTTTCTTTCCCCCCCTCCCAAAACAAAACCATTGATACAAAACCCAAAATGAAAAATTTAAGAGAGAGAGAGAGAGAGAGGGAGAGGGAGTTGGGAAGCTTTAGAATCGTTTGCCAAAATATTTTTGGGGGTGTTAGGATTTTGAATGTTGAAATCTTTATATACAATATCATGGGTTAGGTTCTTTGTGTAGAGACTAGTGTTCTCTGGGCAGTAGTGTTCAAGATCTTGAAAAGAAACTGGGTATTGGGATGGGATTAACTGACCATAAGTTTATTGTGTGTTTTGAGTGCTAACTGTGTCCCAAAGTCTTTTTTTTTTTTTTTGACTTATGGGGTTACACAATCCTTTGAAGGATTGCTCGTTGTGTGTGTGTGTGTGTTTTTTTTTTGTTGAAACATACTTTTGTGTGTTTATTGTGTCTGATTTACTGCTAATTGTGTCCTAAAAGAAGGTGGTGGAGGTCTTGTTTTACCCAGACGTTTTCTGTTTTTCGTCCTTTTGTCTGATCAGGTTACAAAAACCATTGAAGGCTTGCTTCCTTTGCCAAAGATTCATAACCCAAACGACCCAAGAAGGATCGAGCTGAAAGAGCTGGAAGCAGTAAAGGCTGTGATCGATGTGAAAGCGCACTCTTTGGTGCGGAGAGAGCTCTGGGCTGGTCTCGGTTACTTGGTATTACAGACGGCAGGGTTCATGAGGCTAACGTTCTGGGAACTCTCTTGGGATGTGATGGAGCCAATCTGTTTCTACGTCACGTCCATGTACTTTATGGCTGGGTACGGTTTCTTCCTCAGGACGTCGAGGGAGCCTTCTTTTGAAGGGTTTTACCAAAGCAGGTTCGAGGCTAAACAGAGGAAACTGATGAGTCTTGATGAGTTTGATGTTGAGAGGTATGAAGAACTGAAGAAGCTGTTTTGCCCTAAGGCTTCACATCGTGTTTCCAAGATTCTTGGAACTGTCGGGAGTTAAAATTTTGATTTTTACATAGAAAATGGTTTTGATTCAATGTTGTTGTCACAAATGGTGTCTGATTTTTCCTAACTAGAGGAATCCTACCAAGAAAAGGAGAACAATAGAAAAAGAAAAAAAAAAGGTAGATGAAGTTCTCAAGTTTTCAGTTTTCCCAAAAAACGTTTGCGGCTTTTGTAAAATCAGGGAAGAGTCATGTTTCAATGTTTTCATTATGATCAATTTTAAGTGTAAAACATCTTGTAAATAAGTGTTTTAGTTGTAATAGAAACTATTAATACTTGACAAATGTATTCATATCTCCATAAATTTAAATTAAACTTAATCGGACGTTGCCCGTCACCAGAAATCCTGACGAGACTGTCGGTGAAAAACGAAAAAAATATATTTGCAAACAAGGAAAGAAAATATATTTTATGAAAATAAATTTTATATATAATGGTATTTCACAAAATGAAAAGTTCACAAAAAAGGTTTGATCTTAAAAATAATCATCAGTTTAAAAAATAACATCATAGCATTATATATAAAGCATATTTTAAGGCTTAAAATATGAAGTCTATTTTCTTTATATACTTTATAGTTTATATCAGTCTATTTTTTCAGGTTATTTGAAAATTAATTTAAGGCTTCATATTTTTATTTTAGAATTTTTATATATTTGTACAACACAATATACCTATAACAAAAATACATAAACCAATATGAATTGGCATGATTAAGATTATTTCTTAATTATGTGAACAAAATAAATTTTTAGTTATATTTTCTACATCTAAAATATAAAATCACTTAGATTTTTTTAAAATTATTTTGTAGATATTGATATCCATTAATGAGCTTTCAAAATTTTATCTTCATTTATAAAATTTTGTACTAACCATCAATTTGTTTTTTTCTCTTATTTGAATCCATAAAAATTAAATTATACAAAAGAATTTTAAAAATATATATGCAGATTTAAGATGAAAACTGAATTAATGCAATAAATAGAACTAATCAAATATAGTTAAATACAATCATGAGCGATTGTGTTTCGGTTTGAAAAAATATGTTTAACTCAATATAACTCATAAAATGAGTAACTTAAACTATCTAAATTTTTATATTCAAAATAAAAGTGTAAATGCAAAACAATAATTAATTAAAATTTTGATTTTTTTAGCACAAAAAGTACTATGATTAAATTTGGAAAATTAAATATAATTCAATATATATAAGTAATAACCAAATAGGCTAGATATTATATCCAAATTATATGTCTAATTAGAATAATATAATATCACTTAAAATAATCATAAATATAAACTATAAAATAACTAAACTAAAATTAAAATATTAATAGTTTTATTATGTATTTATTTTAAAATATTTTTATCCGTGCATGAACACATAACGTTCAAATAAGAAAATAGCATACTATAAAATAACTAAACTAAAATTAAAATATTAATAGTTTTATTATGTATTTATTTTAAAATATTTTTATCCGTGCATGAATCAAATAAGAAAATAGCATATAAATAAAGATAAATAAATCGAGAAACTATTTGATAAGCTCTGCATTCTATTCCATCTATGAAAGAGATTTCCAGTTGGGCCCATATAAATAATAGGGCTTATTTAGGGCCTAATTTCCCTAAATAATAAATCAAAATGTCCAGACAAGAAAAAGGAAAAACAAATATAAAAACTAAAATTTCAGAAATAGCCTCGAACGTTCTCTCTCCCTCTCTCAAGGTAACACACTATTTTCCTTTTCTTTTTGTGTAAGGATTCTGTTTTTTTTCACGATGTCATGTCTCCTCTTTACTCTCGTTCGAATCTCTTCTGTCTAGCGAAGTTCTCGTCTCTCTGTTCCTTGTCCCTTTATTTTCATGTAAGTTTCCTCTTAATTTTGATCTAATCTGATAATCGGACTAGATTTGGATCCGAACTCCAATCTATTTATCTTTGTCAATTCGAATCGCCAGATCTGAGAGACAAAAAATTTAGGGTTTTGGTTTTGGGTTTTGTCCGAATAACATGATCCACGGCTTTCAATTGATTCTAATTCTAATTTCTAGGTCTTTGATTTGATTTTATTTTGCAGTAAAACAGATCTTCCAATAGATGGAGAAGGGAGAATCAACAAGCACGTCCTACTCAGACACAAACGGATCATCACCAAACGAACCAGACCACGACTTCGAATGCAACATCTGCTTCGAGCTAGCTCAAGACCCCATCGTCACTCTCTGCGGCCACCTCTTCTGCTGGCCTTGCCTATACCGCTGGCTCCACCACCACTCCCACTCCCAAGAATGCCCCGTCTGCAAAGCCCTCGTCCAAGACGACAAGCTCGTCCCTCTCTACGGCCGCGGCAAGAACCAGACCGACCCTAGGACCAAACGTTACCCTGGGATGCGGATCCCAAACAGACCGGCCGGTCAGAGACCCGAGACCGCCTCTCCTCCTCAGCAGCAGCATCCTCAGAACAACGATGCGGCTAGTAACTTTTTCAACTACGGTATTGGTTTGATGGGTGGGTTTATGCCGATGGCGACTACTAGGATTGGGAACTTCAGCTTTGGGGTTGGTGGGTTGTTGCCTTCCTTGTTTAACTTTCAGTTCCACGGGTTTCCGGACGCGGCGATGTACGGCACCGCGCCTGGTTACCCTTTTGGTGGCGGTTACCATAACGGTTTCCGTGGGGTTCCTTCTGGTAACAACAATGAAGCGACGCCTGGTGGAGGGCACCCAAGCGATGCAGCTCTGAAGAATATCTTAATTGTCGTTGGAATTTGCGTGCTCTTATTCCTTTTATTGTGAAAACAACAGAGATTCAGTTTGGTTTTTTATTTCCGGGTATGTGGTTTGAACAATGTCTGTATATACGGTAATAGCCTGAGAATGTGTCTGCTTTCTCCTACGTTTGTTTTTGCTATTTGAAGAAGAAACTTGGCTCTTCTATACACTGACTCGTTTTTATCTTATTTGCTTTTGTGCTGTCTATGCGTCTTATGAAAACCAGCCGTTGTGGAATAAATGTTACATATGATTAGTCAATTAGATAAAGGTTGGATATGTTCTTGCTTATAGACAGACTTTGAGATGCCTTTTGAAACTGATTTCTGCTTTAGTACTTACTGATAAACACCACTTACTCGTCCATGCCTTAAATCCAGTCTCTTTAGAACCTTTTAATAAGTCATTAATCTTCTATTAACACCAATCCTGATCATACACTTGTATGGGATGTTTAGTGAATAACTCTTTTTGTTTTTCTGTCTGCCTCATGCTCTTTCTTCCTAAACTAAGTAGCTGTAGTAGAGGCAGTGCGGTATGAGCTGGATGTAATCTGATTTCAAGATTCCGGAAATATTCTGTAACTATCTACATAAACTTTTTTTTAATCTGCAGACAACAAATGTCTATATAATAGTGGAGATTTGCTTTAGGGATGTTCCATTTGATCGTGCAGGCAAGAACGCAATGATCTGTTTATGACTGGTGTTGATTTATTAAAGTGTTGGGGACCTAGTGTTATAAATTTATAAGAGTAAAGATTGGAAGTATTTGTATTAGACTCATCAGAAGAATTAAGTTACAAGATACGATCATTTGCTTATTCATAGATTTAAAGCTAAGTTCTTGATCCTAAACCCTATGCTTCCGGTGTTTATCACCGGTTACCAATCTTGGTTGGTCTCCCACCACAGTGAGAATCAAGGAAGGACCAACCTTTTTTCCACTTTTGACAACTACTAGTTGCGAATGAACATAATCATTTTTCAAAGATTGAAGTTGTGCGTCGGTGTTAATCACGGAAAGGAACTACTAGATGACGTCCACTAGGCTTTGATTAGTTACTGTCATAGTCCCTGAAAAGTCCCTGAAAAGAAGAAGAAACCAAAGGCTTGTGTCAGCCTCTTTATGTCTTCTTTGGCGTTCTGAAAACAAAACAAAAATCAATTCTGTCAATGATAAATAAAAACTATATAAAAAGTTGTTATCCGTTCCACTTATGTAACGAGACTAAAATATTCAATCACCTCCATGAAGAGACCATTTCCCACTTGTCTTCCTTTTGACATTCAACAAACAGTTGACTTTTTCCACACGTTTCCTTTTAAATCCCCAGTCATCAGCCTTTTCAACGAGATCTTGCAGAATCACCAACGATGATCCTCTTCATCATCATCCTTCTCCAATGTCTCTCCTCTTTCACAACCGCTCAACAGCCTTATGTCGGACTATCAAACACCGACTGTTCCGTCATAGATAACTCAACCTCTGTCTTCGGCTACTCCTGCAACGGCCTCAACAGAACCTGCCTCACTTACGCCATTTTCCGGTCAACTCCTCGTTTCTCCACCGTCTCCTCCATCTCTTCCCTCTTCTCCGTCAACGCCTCTCTCCTCTCTTCCCTCAACAACGCGGCAACAACAACCTTCCCCACCGATCAACAAATCATCATCCCTATAACTTGCTCTTGCTCCCGCAGCTACTCCCAATCCAATCTCACCTACACGATCCGACAAGGCGACTCGTACTTCGCCATAGCGAACGACACTCTCCAGGGTCTTTCGACATGCCAAGCTCTGGAGAGACAGAACAATGCTTCGTCTCAGTCTCTGTTTCCCGGTATGAGGATCCTCGTTCCTATCCGTTGCGCGTGTCCCACGGCTAAACAAGTCGATGAAGACGGCGTCAAGTATCTCGTGAGCTACACCGTGGTGTTCGGAGACTCGGTGGATGTCATCAGCCAGAGATTCGGCGTCGAGACGAGTAAGACTTTGGAAGCTAACCAAATGTCTTTTGACGATGCTGAAATTTTCCCTTTCACCACTGTTCTGGTTCCGTTACAGAACCCTCCTTCAGATCTCAACTCCATGACTCCTCCTCCTCCACCTCCACCTCCACCTCCACCTCCGTCAGTTTCTCCTCCCCCGAGTGGTAAGAAACAGACTAGAACATGGGTTTATGTTCTTGTCGGAATCCTAGGAGGAGCTTTGGTTTTGAGTTTGATTGGTGCAGTAATGTTTTGTCTGATTAAAAATAAATCAAGAAAGAAAGAAAAACCAGAATATATAGATAGCTTCACGGCCAAGAAATCATCAATCTCCTATCAAGAATCTAATATCGATCCGCTAGATGGTTTATCAGGCATGGTGGTTGACACCTTGAAGGTCTACAAGTTCCACGAGCTGCAATCCGCAACGAGCGACTTCACATCTTCCAGCTCGCTCGGAGGGTCAGGGTACATCGGTAATATCAACGGCGACGGTGCGATGATCAAGAAAATGGAAGGAAACGCATCGGAGGAGATCAACTTACTGTCGAAACTAAACCATTTCAACATCATCCGTCTCTCCGGCTTCTGTTTACACGAAGGAGACTGGTACTTAGTCTACGAACACGCTTCTAACGGGAGCCTAAGTGATTGGATCTACGCGAAGAAGTCTCTCTTGAGCTTGACTCAGAGACTGCAAATCGCTTTGGATATAGCGACGGGGCTTAACTATCTACACAACTTCGCGGACCCTCCTTACGTCCACAGGGATTTAACCAGCGGGAGCATCTTTCTTGACTTCGAGTTTCGAGGAAAGATTGGTAACTTAGGTTTAGCTAGGTCGACGGAGAGAGATGGGGATTACGTGTTGACCAAGCATGTGGAAGGGACGAGAGGGTATTTAGCTCCTGAGTATATGGAACATGGGTTGGTCTCGACTAAGCTTGATGTTTATGCTTTTGGTGTTGTGGTCTTGGAGATTGTTACCGGTAAAGAAGCTTCTGAGTTGAAGAAAGAGATCGATGAAGGTAAGGATTTGGAGGCGTTTTTGGTTAGTGGAAGCTTCTTGCCTGAAGGGCTAGTGGGTTTTGTGGTGAGGTTAGTGATGGATTGTTTGAAGAGATATCATTTGAATCGTCCATCAATGGATGAGATTGTTCTGTCTTTGTCCAAGATCTTGACGGCTTCGAAAAGCTGGGAATCGTCTTACTAAGTTTAAGGCCCAATGGCCAATATGTTTGTAGCCTTTTTAGGCTGCATGTTAACCAAAAGGATTTTCTTTTTGTTTGTTTTTAGAAGCTTATGATCTTGTGTTGGATTTGTGGTCAGGAAAATGTTGACTGGTTTTAAGTATGAATGGGCTACACTTTGGGTTAATGAATTTTGTAAATATCAGATTTTTTAATAGTCTTAGAAAAGGCTGTAAATTCAAAAATTATTAGAAAAAACTATGAATAAAAATGTAACAAAATGAAAAAGGAAAATTCTATTGTAATGGTTCTTTAACTAAAAATTGTGATGGTTATAACTTATAAGTGTTGGATAATTAGGTAATACTTCAAAATAATTCGACAAAGCTCGTAAAAAATTTAAAGTATTACCATCGGTGTATGAAATACACTATATTTTTTTTGTTGTTAAAACAATTCTTCAGAACGATAACAATTTGGAGGTTATTGGAAAACGAATCTCACGTTTTTTTTAAAAAGAATCTCACGTTTAAAAACAAATTTTAATTCCGAATTTTGAATGGTGCAGTTATGTTCTGTCTGCTTAAGAAGGGCTCAAGAAAGAACCAAGAACAAGAAAATATAGATAGCTTCACTGCCAAGAAAACATCAATCTCCTATCAAGACTCTGATATCGATCCGCTAGATGGTTTATCAGGCATGGTGGTTGACACCTTGAAGGTCTACAAGTTCCACGAGCTGCAATCCGCAACGAGCGACTTCACATCTTCCAGCTCGCTCGGAGGGTCAGGGTACATCGGTAATATCAACGGCGACGGTGCGATGATCAAGAAAATGGAAGGAAACGCATCTAAGGAGATCAACTTACTGTCGAAACTAAACCATTTCAACATCATCCGTCTCTCCGGCTTCTGTCTCCACGAAGGAGACTGGTACTTAGTCTACGAACACGCTTCTAACGGAAGCTTAAGTGATTGGATCTACGCGAAGAAGTCTCTCTTGAGCTTGGCTCAGAGACTGCAAATCGCTTTGGATATAGCGACGGGGCTTAACTATCTACACAACTTCGCGGACCCTCCTTACGTCCACAGGGATTTAACCAGCGGGAGCATCTTTCTTGACTTCGAGTTTCGAGGAAAGATTGGTAACTTAGGTTTAGCTAGGTCGACGGAGAGAGATGGGGATTACGTGTTGACCAAGCATGTGGAAGGGACGAGAGGGTATTTAGCTCCTGAGTATATGGAACATGGGTTGGTCTCGACTAAGCTTGATGTTTATGCTTTTGGTGTTGTGGTCTTGGAGATTGTTACCGGTAAAGAAGCTTCTGAGTTGAAGAAAGAGATCGATGAAGGTAAGGATTTGGAGGCGTTTTTGGTTAGTGGAAGCTTCTTGCCTGAAGGGCTAGTGGGTTTTGTGGTGAGGTTAGTGATGGATTGTTTGAAGAGAGATCATTTGAATCGTCCATCAATGGATGAGATTGTTCTGTCTTTGTCCAAGATCTTGACGGCTTCGAAAAGCTGGAAATCGTCTTACTAAAGTAAAGGCCCAATGGCCAATATGTTTTAGCCTTTTTACGCTGCATGTTAACCAAAAGGATTTTCTTTTTGTTTGTTTTTAGAAGCTTATGTTCTTGTGTTGGATTTGTGGTCAGGAAAATGTTGACTGGTTTTAAGTATGAATGGGCTAGACTTTGGGCTAATGAATTTTGTAAATATCAGATTTTTTAATAGTCTTAGAAAAGGCTGTAAATTCAAAAATTATTAGAAAAAACTATGAATAAAAATGTAACAAAATGAAAAAGGAAAATTCTATTGTAATGGTTCTTTAACTAAAAATTGTGATGGTTATAACTTATAAGTGTTGGATAATTAGTTGATTTTCAAAAGGTGAATACTTCAAAATAATTCGACAAAGCTCGTAAAAAATTTAAAGTATTACCATCGGTGTATGAAATACACTATATTTTTTTTGTTGTTAAAACAATTCTTCAGAACGATAACAATTTGGAGGTTATTGGAAAACGAATCTCACGTTTTTTTAAAAAAGAATCTCACGTTTAAAAAAAAAATTAATTCCGAATTTTGAATGGTTTGCATTTTTCAGTTTAGTTTTGACATATATTTTCTAAAGCTATATCCCTTGATTGAAATGCATAAAAATTAGGGAGAAAGAAGAGAGAGATTGGTCGAAGTAACTTGAAGTTCGAAACTAGGATGATGAGGAACAGGCTGTTATGATTGGGTAGATAGAACACGTGGCAACTTAAGACACGTTGAATCGGACATGGACCACATATCCCACGTGGCTATGACCATCCTGGCTTTGCCACAATGACCTTATTTAAATTGAGTTTATGTTTTGTGTTCGTAGGACCACTTTATTAGTGATAGATATGAGCCAGCATCGAGTCATCCACATAAAACACATTACATTATACACACGGCGTTTAATACTATCCTCGTTAATAATTATTATTATTGTAACTTTGTATTAAAGTGAAGAGTAATAGTAAAACATGCTCCCTCGATTTCATATTAAGTTTCGTTTTTGAAAAAAAAAATTTGTTGCAAAATAAGTATCGTTTTAACATTTTAAAGTAAAATTTGTTAATTGTATTTTTCAGATTATTTTCTATCGGTTGAAATATGAATACATATATAAATAATGATGTTGTATATAAAAAATATACAAAACTAAATAATTTTTTAACATATATATATATATATCTAAAATGATATTTAATATGAAATGGAGACGCTTTTCATTCGAACTTGTCCCAAAAGTTTTAATGCTCGATATATAGATTATCCGGTCCCTCAGAATACTCAAAACATATATGTATAAATCATCTAGTTTTTTCTTTCTGTTTTTTTGTCAACAAATCATCTAGTTTTTATATTAGTAACCATTTTAAGTTTCGTAAATTTCAGAAACGACTTTGACTAGCGAGATAAGAAGACAATAATAGACATATTATATATGTGTGGTATGTTGACAAAAAGAAAATGTGTGTTTCTGCCCCCAATGAGTTGAACGAACATGTTCGGGTTGAACTTATTTTCCAGAAAAACTTTTGACATCTTTTCTCATATATATTTCACCTAAGCAAGATCTTCACTCTATATGTGATTGTATTGTACTTTTAGAGAAAAATTACTCTTTTTTTTTAATTTACTCTACGTTCAACTAAGAAACTACCAATCAAATGAAAAATAATTTAATCATTAATTTATTATTTTACTTTAGTTACTATTTAAATGAAAGTAAACCATCTTATTTTTCTCTTTTTGTTTTTGAAGTGGTAATGTCAGTTCAGCTAACCTTTTATTTTAATTATGTACTAAATTCTGACCCGTTTTTCAAAAGGGCGGGTATATTTTTTTGTTTTAATTTTTTTTTGAAAAATTAAATTTTTATATTTATATTTTTTGTATAAAAATTAAACTTTTATAAAAATTAAACTACCTATATATGATTGCTTATTTTGAAAACATAGATATTAAAAGTGGGTTTAATTGAACTTTTTATTGGGATTTGCTAGAAATATGAACATTTCGAAAATATTGGTTAGTAATAAATAAAATCCCAGATTAAAAGGTATAAAAGGTATAAAGTGGTGTACTTTGGATGTAATTAGTTAAAATCTGAACATCAATTTACGGTTACAAAGGAAAATAAAGAGTTGTGTGTTTTGCATGTAGGAAGTAAGAAACATGTTGAGTTACGGATTAGTTATATATGTATTTTTGGTCTAAGTTATATATGTATTATGATATAGGGTATATATATTAGGTAGAAGAAAAGGAACCTACAAATATGTCTGTTTCTCAAAAAATGTTTAAAAAAAAAGAAGCTGTTTTGTGATTAAACCTAGCAAGTTTGTATCATCATACCCATTACCTACACAGATTTTAATATGAAATCCTACTCACGTTAAAGTCAGTATGACAGTTTTTACCTGCAAAGAGAAGTGGGTTCCGCATAGTTTGTGGCAATTACAAATTTATAATCGTATTAGACGCCTTTATAGATATATATGCTAAACACCGCTAGATAATTATTCAAAATGTGTTTATAAATAATTGGACTGAATCTTTATCAACCGGTCATACTTCAACTTTAATAATATTGATTATATTTTTCATTTACTCTTGTTTGTCACAGTTTCATTTTTTTTTAAGCTTCATAAATTTCAGAAACGACTTTGACTAGCGAGATAAGAAGACAATAATAGACATATTATGTATGTGTGGTATGTTGACGAAAAGAAAATGTGTGTTTCTGCCCCCAATGAGTTGAACGACTTGTTCGGGTTGAACTTATTTTCCAGAAAAACTTTTGACATCTTTTCTCATAACTTTTACTCTATAACTTTTGCTCCACTTTAATTTCTCTCATTTACTCCAATGTTTTCCAGTCACACTCTATATCATTCACAGTTTTTCTTTGAAATGTAACTATTTATGCAACTAGAAAAATATAAGATAATTATTTGGTATATATATATATTCAAGATTTTTTTTTTTTGAAAAATATATATTCAAGATTTACAACACGGATTTTAGGTTACGTGGTTAGGTATTTTACACTGATTTAGTTGAAATACATTATAAATAAAATCTAAATCAACAAAACAAAAAAGATGAAAGGAAAATAATTGTGATGAATAATTTCCGTGTAATTTATAAATTAACCGATTAAATATTTATAACCCTTTAGACACCTTTATAAAATCCAATATTCAACATTAAATAGAAATAGTAAAAAACGCATATTTCTTTTTTTATATGTACTATATAGTATAAACTATAAACTATCCTTCCAACCCTAATAGTAAACAAGGCATATATATATTAACAGACTAAAATCATATAAAATAAACATTAGCAATCAGTTTTATATATTGCTAAATCTTATGTTAGTGTACCAACGTACGTTACGTTACAAGTATTTTTCTTAGTGATTTCTTTAGAAAATAGAAGTATAATATACGTATAATTAAATCGGATCTTTTATGTCCCTTGTCGATTAGTTTGGTCCATCGTACCTAATTTGAGTATTATAACGTACTTATGATATCATACATTAGATCTACAAAGGATACTCCTGTTCAAGCAAAACAACTAAGAAGTAAAAGTAATGCTTCTTCTTATTTCACTTCCGCCTCTAATCCATTATTTTCTATCTTCATGTTACATTTTGGTACCGTTTACATAATATATAAGCAAATACGTACTATTTGCATTATTAATCTATTAATTTTATCACTTGTTATAACAAAGTAATAATTGATTATGTGATCCACTGGTGGTAGCCTGATGTTAAGAAAAAAAATTGGGGTAATGCATAATCCCATCGTCCTAAGTTCAAATTCATGCCATGAACTAAATTATTTGTTTACGCCATGCGAAATGAAACTTTGTTTACGCTTCATATTAGAAAAACAGGGGTTCGATTACTCGTCAGATTTGCCCCCCCCCCCCCCCCGCGAACTATTTGAGTCTCACACAGTACAAAACAAATTGATTATGTACAATCCAATTAAAGATTTTCCACTTATATCATATGCTTTTTGTGTATCTCATGCATGGTGCTAACTAAGGATGTGAAAGGCCTGAAAACCAATTTTTATCTGATATATTCAAAGTCAAAGTTGAATTTTTTAATAATATGGACCTTTTCTTATTAGCTATACATTTGAACCATCTATTTTGACAGAGACATAATACTTATACATAACATATTTAGATTTGATATAGTCAAGATGAGCCACAATATCATGTAAGAAACGTACATGAGTAAGTTATATAGAAATGGTGCTTTATGCTTTGCAATATACTCTTATATCAAAAATGCATACAAGATATATATAATTTTTAAAATTTAATGATCAAAATATTTAAACTTTAACCTAGAATGGTCTAAAATTAAATCTATTCCAATCTTGAAAGGACAAATACAATAATATAAAAGTAAACAATTTTAAAAAGCATGTCATGCCTAGATTATGAAAATTTCCATGTACAATAAGACACATATACAAGTATTAAGAAAATATGTTCATATTTTTTTGCTAGGAAAAGATCTTCATGTTGATTCACAAATAAATGGGAAAATCGAAGACATATAGTGAGCTTGTGGTCACACCACTATATAAAGCACTCTTAAGTTGCAAAAAAAAAAAGTGTGATTAAAAGGCGGGAATAAAACAAAACAAAAGCAACTATCACCAAAGCTAGAAAACTTAAAACCAGAAAGACATAGTTTATCGATATTTAAGAAAAAAAAAGACCTTCTCCAAGCAAGAAAACGTACTAGACAATGATTAAAATTCAAAGTGTATCTATATCAAAGAGCTAAAAGAGAGAAGATAAAAAATTAAATTAAAAAGGAGAAAGGAACAATTGGATTGACACCGAGTGGACAAGAGAGTGGAATAAGAAGGGACCATCGCCTCCATTTACACAATTCCCTTTGTGTTTGTTGCATCACTTGCACATTAATTAATAATAAAAAGTATTCACATATCACCAACAAAAAATAATCAGATACTTCGTTGTAGTCTTTGGATCGACCTTCTTACTATTATTGGAGTATATGATTTGGATGGAGACAACTAAACTAGCAGTGCAGAACGAACACGTCGAAAGAAATAAATATAATTAGTGCATCCATGAAGTATCCCATATCAAAATAAGATGAGATTTTTAGTAAGAACTTGTGATAAGCTACTTGACTATTGATGTAGTCTTTGGATCGATCATCGATCTATATATTATTGGACAGAGACAAGTAAACTAGCCGTGCAGAACAAACATGTTGAACAGAAAAATATAAGTGCGCGTATGCAAAGAACCTCATATCGAAAGTAGAGGACCAGCTTAACTAGAGGGTGAGAAGTGTACGTGATAGTTTCGGAGCCCATTACACCAGGGTTCCACAATTTTCTGTTAGTTGAAAAAGGTAACATAAATTAACTTTGACAAACATATATATATATATATATATATATATTTCTTATTATTTTCAGATTTATTCATAACTATTCTAAAAGTATTACATAAAAGTAATTATTTTACTAAAAGATTCCTTAAATGTTTCTACCCAAATACCATAAAAATATTTGAATTAGAAGTTTATTATGTCAACCTGAAATTACCGAAATAAAACTAAATTTATATAGTCGATCTATTCTGAAATCTATTCTGAAATCAATTTTATCATGCGATTTAGTCAAAATAATTATTATCTAAGCAAAGCATCATCCTGAACAACATATAAAGAATCCCACATCAAAAGTTGAAATAGAAACTTGAGTGATATATATGGATAAATTCAGTCATTGTAAATAGGTCTAGATTTTTTTTTTTGAAAAAGGCTTACGGTCTAGACTTTTAATGGGAAACTTATAAAACTTAATCATAAAATAGAGTAAATGAAATAACTGGAGTATAGTTTATGAATATGAAGACAAAAAAATATATAACACTACAAACTGTGAAAATTAACTTACATTGTAACAAGAGAGTCCATTGACACTTCCATGTATCACTATTTCAGAATGGCCGTAACAAACAGAATAAACATTATGAAATAAAATTTAAATGGAGACATGTTAAATATGCTAAGAAAGGCAATTACCAAATTTTGACAAATTTCTGATATTTTATGGTTGAAATAATTTTTGGGTTCTAATCAAATTATATTGGTCAGTAATATTATCTTTACTACAAGAAAACAGTGGCCACTCCAATGACATTTACCGAGAACTTCTTTTGTGGGAAAGATCACTGACATGTTTTTGATAACTCCGATAACATACGAATTTTGTTGGAATCATCTCAAAAATTACTGATGAATCTATTTCCTCGCTGTTTTCTCGATATGTATATGTCAGGCAATTTGTCAGAAATTATGAGAAACGGGTTCCGTGGGAAGGTTTCTCAGAGCATCATTATCATTATCCTGGAACTCCATTTGGGGTTTTTTTGTCTGATTTTTAAAAAAAATCAAAAACTAACTAATCGAAGACCGTCACGTATCAGTAAGACCCGCGAACAATACAAGAATTCCAGCAAATTCGCCTCTTGGACAAGAAAAGGAAGAGGTGGGTTCTAATAAAATTGTAGGACCTACCTCTTAAGAACCCACTTAAGAAATGAAGATAATGATGCTCTCAAACGGTAATTTTTTGGGACAATCAATTTTCTGACGATCAATTAATTATTTTTTTAGATATGGCTTCGGAAAAGTAGACAATAAATTGTCGGACCTCTCTCTAGGAAATTACCGACGAGTTATTGTTCTCGGAAGATTTGATGAAAAAATTGTCATTATAGTTTCTAGCGTACATGTGATGCCAATTGAACCAAAACAAAACTTGGGTTTGTTAAAATTTCTCTATATAAGCATTTATGTGTGAGTTCATGTGTAGATCTGAACAAGAGAAATTTGAGAGCATATATACAAGTGTTTGCAGAAAATCGATTTTAAAAATTGAGATTAGATACGGCTAAAAACACTAAAAGAATTTCCAACTCATTGCTATTTTCACCTCTATAATAGCATTAAGAGGTGAAAATGCTCCAACACACCTCTATTTCTTCTTCTATAATAGAGATCTCTGTTTTTTCTTCTATTTATAGAGAAATAAATAACATTCCTCTATTTTTTACTCAAAAAAATAGAGATTGTTATTTTAGAGGAATACATTGGAGCATATCCCACATCTATTATAGAGTTCATCTATTTTAGAGGTGAAAATAACAAAATGCATTGGAGAAAGTCTAAGAAGCCATTTGAGTATACACTTCATGAGTTTCTTCGCTTCAAGTCCAGAGCTGTAAAATGGGCTCGTCCACATTTATTAGCTCATATCTATTCGTCCATTAATTATTTATGGACAAAAAATAACTATGTCATTTAAAACACGTCCATTAAGGATCAAACCCACTTAAACTCATGTAAACATAGACTGCCACAAGGTCCATAGCAGACCATATAAGTAAATTTGTTACAATACAAATTTTCTATAAATATCGCTTAAATATTCAAAACATCATAATATGTTTTTGCAATTTTTTCGGGAAAAACTCGATTTTATGATTTTGGCGGGAAAATTTGATTTTAAGTTTTTGGTGAAAAAACTCGATTTTACGATTTTGGCGGGAAACTTGATTTTGCAATTTTGGCGGGAGCGATTTTTTGATTTTGGCGGGAAAAATCGATTTAAAGATTTGCGGAAAACTTGATTTTGAGATTTTAACGGGAAAATTCGATTTTACGATTTTGGCGGGAAAATTCGATTTTGGCGGAAAAACTCGATCTTGCAATTTTGGCGGAAAACTTGAATTTATGATTTTGGCGGAAAACTTGAATTTATGATTTTGGCGAAAAATTTTGATTTTACAATTTTGACGGAAAAACTCGATTTTGCGATTTTAGTGGAAAACTCAATTTTGTGATTTTTGCGAAAAAAACTCGATTTTTCAATTTTGGCGGGAAAATTATATTTAGTGATTTTGGCAGAAATTTTGATTTTACAATTTTGGCGGAAAATTCAATTTTGTGATTTTAGCAAGAAAACTCGATTATGCGATTTTGGCATGAATATTCGATTTTGTAATTTTGACGGGGAAATTCAATTTTGCGAAAATACTTTAGTTTGATAAAGATTAAATGAATTTTTTTTTAGAAATCTTAACCTTTTGTGATTTTTGGGTGGACGATGTCAATATAGTCCAAACACATTAATGTCAATTGCCAATGTCAAGTGAATTTTGTCCATTTATAATCTACATGGACAAATAGTTATCACCAAAATAAGCCTATCTATAGATGGACATGGACAATCAATGGTCAGTTCACCTATTTGACAGCTCTAGCTTCAACAAAGAATCTGAATTTACTGAAGATGTGGAGATGTAAAGAAGATGAGGATAAAGAATATATCTATTTTAATATTGTAAAATTTAGTTTTAATGTTTCTATGCATTTGTTCTTGAGAAATTTTCTAAGATAACACTAAAATGTTTTTGTCATAAATATAGCATACAAAGAAAAAATGCCTAAAATATTCTATTAAATAGATTAATTTACGCTTATAACTCTAGGATTAACTAATCTAAAACTTAGGTTTAGAGTTAAAGGGTGGAATTTTGAGATTAAGGTTTAAAATTTTATAAAATAAAAAATAAATACTAAAATTTGAAAATAAAAATTTAAAAAATAGTTTCAAAAAGTATTTTCTAATTATAAAAAGAAAATTTGAAAAACAATTCCAAAAAAAAATTCCGAAAAAAAATTATAGAAAAACTTTGAATCTGAAACTATAAAAAGTTATTTTTATTCTTTATTTATATATTTAGAGTATAAAAGTCTTTTGTCCTCTTAAATAAACATTTTGGTCAATTTTTTCCTTATTTACTATTTTGTGACAAAAACATAGAAAATGTCTATTTAGGAGAACTGCTATTTATTCTTTTAATTCTTTACTAGATTTTGACCCGCCCTTTAAAGGGCGGGTATATTTTTTTGTTTTAATTTAATTCTCATATTTGTGTTTTCTTTGTGATTATATTTGTATTTTTCT
Organism: Raphanus sativus; assembly: GCF_000801105.2. Classification (NCBI taxonomy): domain Eukaryota; kingdom Viridiplantae; phylum Streptophyta; class Magnoliopsida; order Brassicales; family Brassicaceae; genus Raphanus; species Raphanus sativus. Next base: position 34,048,236 of record NC_079514.1, on the reverse strand, counting down.
TTGTAATCATATTTGTATATAAATCTTAATTAAAATATACTTTATTAAATAATAGAAATTTAAAAATTAATTCGGTATATTGCCGGTCGAACCCGCCAAACCGCGAATTTCAATTTTGTTTTAGTCAAAAAATATGACCTGCATAACCCGCAGACAAATAATTTGTACCATCACCTGGCCTAGGGATGTCAAAATAGGTCATGACCCATGGGTTGATCCAATCCAAATTGACCCATTAACCCAAATGAATTGTTTATTTTTGATCCAATGGGTTGATGGGTTAACAGGTTAATGGTTTAACAGGTTAATGGGTTAACAAGTTAATAGGTTAGCAAGTTAAATGGATCTATTGGGTTGGGTCAACTCTAACCCATTTAGTTTTTAATTAAAAAATGGCCAAAATCACAAAAACACATTTTCCAACAAAAACTGGAAAAGCTTAATTTCCCGCCAAAATCGAAAATGCAAATTTTCATCAAAATCGTAAAAATAACAATTTCCCGCCAAAAATTGGAAAAACGCAATTTCCCTCCAAAACCGGCAAACGAAATTTCCCACCAAAACCGGAAAAACACAATTTCCCGCCAAACCCGGAAAAACGCAATTCCCCGCCAAAACCGGAAAACGCAATTTCCCATCAAAACTAGAAAAACGCAATTTCCCGCCAAAACCGGAAAACGCTATTTCCCGCCAAAAGTGGAAAACGCAATTTCCCGTCAAAATCGGGAAAACCCAATTTCCTGCCGAAACCGACAAACACAATTTCCTGCCAAAACCGGAAAAACGCAATTTCCCACCAAAACCGGATAACGCAATTTCCCATAAAAATCGGAAAAACGCATTTTTCTGCAAAAACCGGAAAACGCAATTTCCCGCCAAAACCGGAAAACGCAATTTCCCGTCAAATTCGGAAAAACGCAATTTCCCGCCAAAACCAGAAAACGCAATTTCCCATCAAAATCGGAAAAACGCAATTTCCCGCAAAAACCAGAATACAATTTCCCGTCAAAACCGGAAAACACGATTTTCCGCCAAAACCGGACAAACGTGATTTCATGTCAAAACTGGAAAATGCAATTTCCCGCCAAAACCGGAAAACGCAATTCCCGTCAAAATCGAAAAACGCAATTTCCCGCCAAAACCGGAAAACGCAATTTCCCGGCAAAACCGGAAAAACGCAATTTTCCGCCAAAACCGGAAAAACGCAATTTCCCGCCAAGATCCAAAAATGCAATTTCCCGCAAAACCGGAAAACGTAATTTTCTGCAAAAACCGGAAAAATGCAATTTCCCGCCAAAACCGAAAAACCTATTTTTTGCCAAAATCGGAAAACGTAATTTTCTGCCGAAACCGGAAAAACGCAATTTTCCGCAAAAACCAGAAAAATAAAATTTTCAATTCGATCAACTTGGTCTTAACTTATGTCTCAATTCGATCAATTTGGTCTTAACTTAAAAATGATTCTTTATAAAGATGTTGGGTTCATGGGTCATCTATTAATCCATCTGACCCATTTAATCTAATGGGTCATGGATCAACCCAAACCATTTAGTAAATGGGTTGGATTGACCTATGACCCATTAATAATCAACCCATTTGGGTTATGGGTTGGGTTGACCCATTTGACCCATTTTGACACCCCTAACCTGGCCCATTTAATTTGGATATCCGTGGGTTATAATTTTTTTAAAAATAATTACTTAATTTAGTTATTATAAAAAATTAATATAAAAATATAAAAAATAAAAATAGAAAAATATATTTATAATTAAAATTATATATTTTTAAAATTTAACAAAGTTTCTTTAGTTACCATATATTTAAAAAGTGTTTACTTTTGTTTTTGGTTTTGTTTTTTAAATATTTTTCGGGTCGGCAGATACCCGCAATCCAAAATTTATCAACCCACACCCACCCCGAATAAAATACTCATAACATGTATCCGCAAATCGATTTTTTCAAATAGTTGAACCAAATTTATGATCCATCCTTAAAATGATGGATATATTTTTGTTTTATATTTTTTAAAATCAGCTTTTAGCTTCTTTTAAAAAAAAATGGAAAATTTTGAATATTTTAAAAATATTGGAGTGATTCAATTCTATCAGGAGATTAGAATAATTCTTATCATACATAATGATACTTCTTATCTTTTATAAACTATATATATTGAAGTTGATTTTAGTAATGAAAATAAATTACATAAAAACTCTTACAATATATAATAACTTAATGGCAACTACATATAAAATTTGTAGGTTGATGCGAGAATATATTAGTTAGAAGTTACAGGATTTTGAAAATAATTTGTTTGTTGATTTAGTTAACAAACTCAGTTAATTTATACTTCGTTAGTTATAATGAGATATACTAACTAATATATAATCTACTAACTATAAGTTAAAAATTGAGACAACTTTAATAAATCGCTTATTAAAACTTGTGTCTAACAGTAAATCTTGTTATGAACTCTATAATAATGACTAAATTATTTTCTCAAAAAATATACATGACTAAATTAAATATTATTTACGTAGTTCCACTATGCAAAGTACTATATCAAATTGTATAGTATTTTTAAGCGGCTACTATAATCATATATTAAGTTATTCTGCACAAATTTTTATGCAGGTTCTGTGATGAATTTGTTGAATCATTAATCTTAAAACCAAGAATAAAGTTCTTGAGGGTGTTTGAAAAATATATATTAAAAAACGTGTGATATAATGCATAAGTAACTTGTGTCATTTCTATGTAGGATCATTTAATATGTCGACCGAGTGGAAATTATTGTTACGGTTAATAAGATGATTAATTAGTTAATAGGTTATATAAAAGGTCTCTTTTTCATTTACAAAACTACCCTTAATGAGATTTTAAATTTTAAGCAAATTCATAATGGCACAAAAAGTAATATACCAGGTAAAATCAAGGGCAAATCTAAAAAAGGGATCCTGATTTAATAGTATTGATTTGCTTGTAAACAATATAAATCCCGTGTACATATTTATAATCAAATGGTGTGTATTTGTTCCTTCTAAAAAAAATTCAGAAAAACATCTTTATCTATTAAGATTGTCTTCAAACAATTTTCTAGAAGTGTAAAACATTTTTTTTTTGATAATCCAGTATCCGACCACTAAGTGTGATCGACTAGCCCACCGGACCTAAGTCCATGCCATTACAGGATTTTTAAGCCTCCACTTAAGGGCCCCTGGTTACGCGAAGTGGTCTGGAGGGCGAGAGGAGCCCATGTGAAAACTCTCGTAGCCAACGCGGATCGAACCCAGGGCGGGCACTCCAGCCGGAGTTTCTTTACCACTAGGCCAACACGCGTTGGTTTAGAAGTGTAAAACATATTCTCAGGAAAAACTGTAGCACCGATTTCTCAATCGTGCAATGTCACATTTCATCGGAAAGGTCTCGGTAAATACCGATCAACTTCTAACAAATAAGCCCGACCAAATTTTGAGCATGCTTAAACAAGTTTGTGGCTTCCGTCTCATTGAAACGATCTTAGTATATTTCGACAAAATTTTAGAAGATAATCTGGTCGAAAATTTTAGACAGAGCTCCGACACGAATCCATTTACGAGACCCAAACTCCTACTAATTGAGTTATCGGAAAACCATGGGTTCGAGCTTGTTACTATGACTTACCGACAAAGAGACATGTTGGTATATATGCGATGTTTTTTTCTTGTAGTGCTTGTATAATTGTTTTTACGTACAAACATATATATTAATAAACACATATCTATAAAATTATAATGTACTAAGAGCAATCTCAATGGTGATATTTCACGATAGGATTTTAATTATACATATATATGTATGTATATGTATGTATATATATGTGTATATATAAGAATATTAGTATTTAAATTTCGGTTGGATTTTCTGTAACTTTTAAAAATTCACAATTAAATATTAATATATATATATATATGTGTGTGTATTTTTAGAATTTTAAGGTGAAGCATCATTATTGGAGTTGCTCTAATGATCAGCATAGATCAATAATCAAGGTCAGATCTAAGATTTTAGATGTCACAAATATTTACCAAGAACATAATAAAAAATCTTTTTGCATTATTTAGAGGCCAAAACTAATATTTCACAAGTGTATGCCCAGATCCGGTCTTGTCAATCATGTATGGATCATCATGTATGGATCATTATTTAGAGGCCAACACGCATGCAGTACAATATATTTGCTTTAACAACTGTCTTTAGTACTGCATTTTAATTGAATGGAAGATAATCAGATAATGCGGTTCTCATCAAAGCAACACGATAATCAAGTTGTACCACAAATTCTATTTCAAGGCATTTTACTTTTCAGAGTGATTATCTATATATGAAACCAATGGTGAAGTCCTACCAATTCTGAAATTATGAGTAAAATAGTATCCCAAAAAAGTTGATGTAACAAGAAAATGATTTGATTATGCGAAAGTCTCAATTAACTAGTGGCCCTCTACAAGACTATACAATAAAAAAAAATTGGGAGCTTTACGAAAATCTTAACAATTTTGGATGAAAATGTTAGTTTTGCATATGATTAGTTTCCTCTCAAGTATTAATCGAGCCTCTCTTTTTTTTTGTTTTAAACACTTGATCGAGCCTCTTTCTAAATCAGAATTAGTACGTTATATTTTTATCTAAAAGGTTTGACATCACCTACAATGAAGCTCCCTTCGTTCAAAACAATAATTAAAAAACTCCCATTTAAAGATGCAGCGGATATAACTCTTCTTCGACATCTATCACCAAAAGTACAATATGCGCTCCTTTGACACATCAGAATACCTCTCAGCTGGAGGTTCCAAGTTGATGCACTAGTTCTTGTGATATTCCACGGGTTTGGAAACTTTGTTTTGTGCAACAACTATGGAACTTTTCTAATATCAAAATCAGGTTAAACATAAAATATTGAATGATGTAAAACAAGGAGCTAATGAATGGATCAATATTGATATGCTAGTTAAGTATTTGTAGTTTAATCACTTTATGTCTTTTCCCTGGTGAAATTGAGAGTTTCTTCATTTATATAGATTACACATGGCATACTAAAAGATTTTAATGATCTACTATGAGACGTGTAAGTATATATGTATGTCTATATTAAGTATTAACAACCATACGTGAACAAGCGACCCTAATCCTTTTTAGCTTAATTTCAACTATTACGCTTTCTAAGCCTATTCATAAACACGTAAACATATAGATGCAGCAGACCGATAATAACATAAATATATAGAACATTTATAGAACAGTTAAGTCATGAACTCGGAGGATTTTCATTGACATTCTTATATCGTATACTGAAGAGATCGATGAATGTGAGGAAGAGAGGAAAGTAACGTGTAGAAATAGCAATGAAGAGGTTGATGAAGTTACAAAGAGATACTTGGAAAGTTTTGCAACCACCATTGAAGACACTCTAACCAGAGGATCCATTACATGTTTGAGTCTTCTATTAAATGCGTAAAGGAGGATAAAGGACACACTACTCGTGCGAAAAAGGAAGTTCCGCACGTGATAGATGGTTGTGTATACGTGTGAGTGGAGGGTGGGATTCACGTGAGAGATTCACCCGACCAAAAACTATTTTTAAAATTTTATATTTCTCTCCAAATTCGAAAAGAGAAAGATACTGGTAGGAGTGAAGAAGGTTGGGCTGTCAACTGTCAATCCCGTTTGCAGTTGCGACAAAATATAAAGATGAAAATTGAATTCACAAATTATATTTGGAGAATTTTAATATAACTTCTTTCTTTGCTTTCTGTTTTAATCTGCTATTTTAAGGACATGAGCACTGAATATGAAATTTTAGGTGGATGGAGAAAAAAAATCTGATTTTGATTTTTATTTTATACAAGCTAAAAATACCTTTATTATAATTTTCTTTCTTCCAATGAAATTTTAGACATTTTCTTGGGTGTCTTCGAATCACAATAAAATATATATAAACTATATCTTTTTACTAACTTCTAGGAAGTAAATAACATGATTGGAGTCGGTTAAATATTTAAGAGATATTATTAAGAGCTCAAAAAAGAGATAGCATAAAATTCCAGTTATAAAGTGAAGATACTCTAACTTTTTCTATAAAAAAATTATATCTAGGTCATAATTTACTAAATTATCCTTAGAAAATGGGAAAAATTTGATATTGTTGAGGAATTACTTGACCTTTTTAGTTAATTTAGATTTAGGTAAGAAGTTTAAACAAAACTATTAGGTGCTACAAAATTATTGATTTAGTATCTGATTCTAACATGATGGATGCCAACTTAAGTCTCCATAGAAATATATACAAGTGGGGTTTACACCTTTTGCTTTCGAGCCTCCATTAATTATTTATCCCATTGTGGATTAATAACCTACAATGCAATATATCCAAGATGCCTCTAACCGTTTGTAGGATGGATACGCACGTCAACTCGATTTTGGAAACATACATATTTTTAATTTACGATATACATATGTCGGATGGATGGTTACTCTTAAGTTTTTAAAAGGAAATAATTGTGTTTAATTGTATGTGTGTTATTATAATTGATTTAGTATATATTTTGCCAATTTCAGCTAAAAACAATCTGGCTTGATCAAACTAGATCGGCCTAGCTTCCGTCTTCTTGACCATTAATCCAAGATTCAGAAGTTTTGACATGATCAAACTCAGTTTGAAACCTAATATCTAAATTAATTTATCTTAGGACTGGTACCGCATTTAGTGTCCAAAATTTATAATAACAAATCATAATGAATAAGTCCATTTAGATCGGTCTACTCCCAAATTGGTCGATCAAACCTTTTCAACATATTTCTCTAGATTTGTCCGAATTGTTGTATATTCAACCAGATGCAGAAAATTGTATATAAGGATAATATCATAATTGATAACTTAGGCTGAGTGTCGTTTAGGCTAACAACAATAACCATTATTATTGGCATACATTGAGGAAGATGATAATATTACCATACTTTTAGATATTCACTTCATTCTTTCTACAGTCATGTGATCTATTATGTTTTCTTTTGTTTTAGTGGTCTCTTTTGATGTAGGAGATCATAGTATATTTTAAAGTAGAGGATAATGACTGAAACAATTAATGTTCAATTTCTTTTTACTGAAACAGTCATGTTATTATGTTTAGATATTTTACCGCTTATATGTCTAAACTCTTCTCTAATTCTTCGATTATAATTTTATTATTATTGTGCTTCTACAAGCTAAAATCCTAGGTACTTCCCCTCCAACCAATGGCTCATCAATCTCACCTGAATGTTATAAAATTAATGGTAAAAAACCGTCAACTCGAAGAGAATATTAAAAATAAAGTTTCACATAAAAATTAGAATACACTTTAAGTAATGTATATATATTTATATATCAGTTTCACTTATCATCAATTAATTTTCCATTAAAAGCACATATAAACTAATACTTTCATCTCCATAATGTTTATTTTATTGCGGTGTTTATTTTGTATTTTGGGCAAAACGGTGTTGATTTTTGTCTGTGAAATTAATTGAATTTCTTCTTTGAGTTATACCAGTATTAGAAAATAAATTGAGCTATTCTTTTTTTTTAACACCAAATAAATTGAGCTATTCAAAAAGAAGAGTTTGAGCTATTCACAAGTTGAAAAAGTTGTCACGTAAAAACATAGTTGACCCTAACAACAATTAAGAAGAATAATGGAAAGGGTATATGAATACTACGATTATTATTTTCTTTAAGTAGGATTATTACTTTCTTCAAATGAATATATTATTTAATTCTTTTATATAGTATTATTTAAGCACAAAAGTAATATGTGGAAGTTTTTATGGTGGTGGTTTGGACATCGAGATATGAATGTGGACTCACCTTACATTTGTTTCTTTTTAGCATTCCTTTTTAATATTAGTTTTAGAAATTAACTCCTTTGAAATGTTGATCGCAGGCCATTTGATAAAAGAAAGTTAAATACTTTTTTGAATTTAATAAATAAAAATACAGTTGACAGAAGAAACAAGAAAAAAAAATTGACAGGGATAGTCTCGTAATCTCCCGATGTATATAAGTTTTGTCTTTTTTCTTCATCGTTATTGAGATGGGAAACCTTACTTGGAATTGTTTTCTTTTTAAGAAGAAGTTATAAGACCACTTGATTTTAAAAATAAATATGAAAACGAAATCAAGAATAGTTTAGTTTATAAAAGAAAAACAATACGTACAAATAAAAATAAATAAATAAATAAGATTGGTGGGTTATAAAGGGAGTCGATGAAGAAAGAACAGCGACCTCTTCTTCTCTCTTCCTTTCTCTTTGGGAAGAGATTATTATAAGCTTTCTTTAATCTGTGAACTGGTTTCCAGAATTTGCTGAATAAACTCTCACTACCATAGAAAAAAAAATAAAGAGCTCAAGACAAAGAAAGCTGGAAGGAGAGAGAAGATAGAAAACGATAGCTAAAGCTCTCAATCTTCTCTTCTTTAATTCTCTGCAACTCAAGGTATTCTTATTTTGCTCTTTCTCTCTCTCCCTGCCATTTATATATATGCAGATGATGACCGAAGCTGAAAGTGAGAACCTTAAAAGATATACAAGAAAGAGATGTATAAGAAATAAATTTTTTGTATAAGACCTAGTTGACTTCTTCCTCTCTTTCTCTCTCTTTCTAAATGAATTTTCTGTGTGTTATGTGTCTGAATCCTTACAGGAACGATATATAACTATGAATAACAAGAATCAAGACTTGGCATGGGTCTAGCTACTACAACTGTTCCTCATCATCATCATCATCATCACAAGACTCTTGACAACACTTTAGATTCTATGTCCCAAGATTATCATCATCACCAAGGAATCTTTTCCTTCTCCAGTGGATTCCACAGACCATCACCCTCCCATCATGAAGAAGTTGAGGAATCTGCTGTCTCCGGAGCACAGATTCCGGTTTACGAAACCGCCGGAATGTTATCTGAAATGTTTAGTTTCCCCGGCGGTGGCAACGGTGGTTCCGGTGAGATACTTCATGATCATTCTACTAAACAATTGCTAGAGCAACAAAACCGTCACAACAACAACAGCTCAACTCTACATATGTTACTACCAAATCATCATCATCAAGGTTATGGTTTCACCAACGAGCAACAACAACAACATCACTTCACATGGCCATCTTCCTCCGATCATCATCAGAGTCAAGGAGATATGATCGGGACCGTACACGTGGAAGGTGGAAAAGGTCTATCTCTATCTCTCTCATCGTCATTAGCAGCAGCTAAAGCAGAAGAATACAGAAGCATTTATTGTGCAGCCGTTGATGGAACTTCTTCTTCTTCTAACGCTTCGGTTCACCATCACCAATTCAATCAACTCAAGACTCTTCTTCTTGATAACTCTTCTTCTCATCATCAACATCAAGTTATGGGACATTTCGGATCATCTTCATCGTCTCCCATGGCTGCTTCTTCCTCCATTGGAGGGATCTATACGTTGAGGAACTCCAAGTACACTAAACCAGCACAAGAGTTGTTGGAAGAGTTTTGTAGTGTTGGAAGAGGACATTTCAAGAAGAACAAACTTAGTAGAAACAACTCAAACCCTAATACTAGCGGTTGCGGTGGTCGTGGTGGTGGAGGGTCATCTTCGTCGGCAGGAGCAGCCAATGATAATCCTCCGTTGTCTCCGGCTGATCGGATTGAGCATCAGAGAAGAAAAGTCAAGCTACTATCCATGCTTGAAGAGGTAACGTTTCCACACTATATTCTTTTTTAACCAATGAACTAATTCCCCCATTAATTTTTTTGATTAAATAAAACAAACCGTTCTATAAATGATTGAATTGATCAATCAACCAATTTCATTTCAGAAAATTTATTTTTCTTCGTTTTTTCTCTTTTTAAATTAATCAACATTTCATAAATTCTAGATATCTATTTAAAAATAAATAAATGTATATTCAGAGAAAAAAAATCAACTGGTACAAGAACACGACACATGCTCTAATAGGTAGAGCTTGATTACACAATCCTACCATCACTTCAATTTTTTAATCCTAACGAATGTCATTATACTCGTGATATAGCCTAACTAGACATATATTAATGCATATTTGTGTGTTACGCGTTTGGTGGCATCGCTTAATCAAATGAATATAAGAAATTAAATTACGATTAATTAAGTGATTTAGTCTTCCACCAGATCATTTAAATTAGAGCTTCCTTCTCTATCTAAGCTACCTTCACTACGTAACCAAAACTAGTCCTTGAAGTTACTTCATTATTTAACTAAAAATTATTTTGTAGTTAACACTATCTTATTTGAAGCTTTATATACCATAATTAATTTCGTATAGTAGGAAAACGAAACACACTGGAATATAGTCCGTATTACTTTATTTCTCTATCTTTAAACTAAATTTGATCAAACAAATGATCAATTTATTTTGTATATTTTAATTGAATTTTAGGTAGACCGACGGTACAACCACTACTGCGAACAAATGCAAATGGTAGTAAACTCATTCGACCAAGTAATGGGTTATGGTGCGGCGGTTCCATACACGACGTTGGCCCAAAAGGCCATGTCTCGACATTTCCGGTGTTTGAAAGATGCGATCGCGGTTCAGCTGAAACACAGCTGTGAGCTTCTAGGTGACAAAGAGTCAGCGGGGGGTGCGTCTTCAGGGTTAACCAAAGGCGAAACTCCACGGTTGCGTTTGCTAGAGCAGAGTTTGCGTCAGCAACGAGCGTTTCATCATATGGGTATGATGGAGCAAGAGGCATGGAGACCACAACGCGGTTTGCCTGAACGCTCTGTTAATATCCTTAGAGCTTGGCTTTTCGAGCATTTTCTTAATCCGTAAGTCCATTTTCTCATCCATATTAAATATTACATATGTACTCTTATTATTCGACACAAATATTATTAATCATCTTGCAGTGTTGACCATTTATTATAAAATTTAGAGTATCACTATGCATTGAATATATATACCATGCAAGCATGGTCAGACGTACAAATTGTTTTTTCTTCGAACTTATTTTGGTTTTCCGGGAAGAATACTTCAATCAAAAAAATTTAAAAGAGAGCTGGTATTTCTCACTAAAGTGAAGAAAAAAAATCATAGAGAATACGTATAATTGTAAACACTTATGTTCGTTCCACCAGTTAAATTTTAAATAGATTTTTTATTCATCTATTCCCTGATGCCACAAACAAATTGTTTGTGCATAGTGTGTAACTGTATATGCTTAAATATATAGTGTATATATAAGATGCTTTGCATGGCAAATGGATTAAACAATGAATAGTATAATAAAAGACGTTTGCAGAGTGAGATCACAAACTTTTATGCTTTGGGATCATAATAGCATCGCAAGGGTTTTTCTGTCTCTGACTAACCATTTCTTTATAGTTTCCTCTTTAATTTGCTTTTGATTTTTTTTACCATATACAACATTAAAAGAAGTGACAATGCTATGAGCATAAGTGCATAACTACAAAACTAGGTCTCATATTTGTCAGCAGTGTCATTGGTATATTGTCTCTTAGGAAAAACTAAAAGCTGATAAAAGCAATTTCCTTTCTTATTATTCATCAGAACTTCCTTTATTTAATGTCTGTTATATTTTACTATTTTGTTGTTAGCGAAGTAAAGAAGAGAAGAGTAGTACAGTGTTAACCTGTACCTCTCTGTGAAAATATTTACTTTATCATGAAAATAAATAAGTGAAGAAACAAAAATCAAATCTTCTTCTATTCTGTAATCAGCTTTTTCTTTTGTCTCTTAGATTCTCACGCCATCGCAAGAAGAAAGTTTGTACCTTTTCTTGCATCTACTTGATTGTGTTTTTCTTCCCTTTCTCTCTGTATATTACAAATTTTATTCAAAACAATAACAGTAATCGGGTTTACGGTTCTAAAGATAGTGAAGTCATTTTCTGGTCTCTTTCTCAGGTACCCAAGCGATGCTGATAAGCACCTCTTGGCTCGGCAGACTGGTCTATCCAGAAATCAGGTCAGCCTTTATGATAGTAAATATTCTGTATTACTGGTCATACAAGCAGAAACCCTTTTTTAATCAATCAGTGTTTGCATATGAATACTTAATTTACAAATTTACTATATATCAATCATTTCATCATGCAAAACCTGACATGAGTGGCTACATGTCTATTTTCTTGCATGGATTCTGAATATGAAAATCATTTTCGTGGAGCTCGTTTCTTCATTAAATACATTATAAATACACATGCAATATATAGGACAGAGAGGTGGGGGAGTGAGTGAGAGAGAGAGGGAGACATAAATACTCAAACTAGGACCATATTTCTCATGTGCATGGAAGTTTGAAGTTTTTATTTTTAAAGTCTTTAAACCAAGAGATAAGGAGGTTTGAAGCTTTAATTCCAATTATAACGACCAGACCTCAAATTCTTGTATATGTACGTTTTTAATACATTTGGACTAGTAGTACAATACATATCCGGAATACCCTATTGGTTTCACAAAAACATATTGTTATAAAATTCTTACAAAGAATATATTAAATGTATGCATATGGTTATATTTAGTGTATAATTAATAGTTAATAAATCTCGAATTTTAATATGAGAAATTACATTAAAATGTGATATATATATTAACTGAAAATGATTCTATATACACTAAGAAGTTTTTTGAAATAGAGGAAGGATAAAGTTGGTGAAATTGACAATTTTCAATAATTTTTTTTGTTTTTCAGGTGTCGAATTGGTTTATAAATGCTAGGGTTCGTCTGTGGAAACCAATGGTTGAAGAAATGTATCAACAAGAAGCAAAAGAAAGAGAAGAAGAAGAATTAGGAGAAAATAAAAAAGAAGATTATCAACAACAAAGAAGACATCAACAAACAAACAACAGAGACACGAAACCCAATGAAAGCAACTTCACTCTCGTTCAGACAATAACCGCACAAACTCCAACAACGACGATGATGACGTCGACACCTCATGAAAACGACTCTTCATCCCTCCCTCCCTCTACCTCCGTCGCAACCGCCGCCCCTCTCGGCGTTTCAGGCGTTTTCACCGTCGCCACGTGTCAGCAAGATGTCAGTGACTTCAACGTCGAGGATGGTGTCATAAGATTCGGGACCAAACAGGCTGGCGACGTGTCACTTACGCTTGGTCTACGCCACACTGGCAATATGCCTGATAATAAGAGCCCTTCTTTCTCCGTTAGAGACTTTGGAGATTTTTAGACTGCCTTCCTCGTTTCTCCATTTATCAATCAATTTATTAAGAGTGCAATTTTTTTTTTGGTTTATGCGAATATGTTTTTAGTCTGTTCACATTCACATATATACTTTCAAGTTTCTTTTTCTGTTTGTCCTCTCGTAAGAAGAAGACAAATACATATATAAATTTATACCCCTAGCTACAAAAGTTATATATAATGTTGTTTAGATTGTAAAAATGCAATGTTTTGGTTTCTTTTCCAAATTGATGTCCTTCGTAAGTTTCTATGATTCTTGCTTAATTAGATTATAATTGCTTACCCTTTTTCATATTGATATTCCTACAAAATTTTTGCGGTATGATATCTAATTATTTAAATTAATTCTATTCATATCAATATCTTTAAAAAGTTCTATAATTTAGTTTTAGATGATAAATTTCAATTTTCAATGTGGGATATTTTATAATAATAATCATTTACACATTTTAGAGTAATATTCCACTCATATTGATATCTTTGCCAATATATTTATTTATTTTATACTCCTTTTGTTTTGCAAATAGTGTATTTTAGACATTTTTCACATATATTAAAAGAATGATTGAAATGTAATTAATTTTTATTAACTATATTTATTTAACCAATAGCGTTTGAGATAAATAAAATAATTTGTATTTGTAATTAATATTAAACCACATTAAAATTTTAAATTGAATATTTTTGTGTAGTAAAATAAAATAAAATGACACTCTTTCAGAAGTAGAAGGTATATTAAGAGTACATATTTTGTCTAATTAGCGTAGTACTTAAGGATTCTCCATTTGAGAGAACCTTTTTAAAGAGCTCTTCCATTGGATTTTTACTAATAAACGACAAAGTAGTAGGAAAGCTCCATGTCAATGAATTGACATCACTTTGCTTGTATAATCAAATTAATCACCTCAACTAATCCCCACTTACTACAACTATGTGCTACTTAATTTAGTAATGGCACTGGCAGCCAAATATGTTTGGGACTCTAGATCGACTTGTTAACAATTGCATCATTTACAATTCATTTTTAACGTGAATTTAATCCTTGTTTGTTTAAGATATTAATGTGAATTTTTTTTCTAACAACACTGTTTCCCGAAATTTCCAAAAGATTTGGTTACATGTCATATTGGGCATATCTCAATCGAGGCGGTGACATTTTTATTCCACAAAAGGCACGAACCTCCTTGCCATGGTGCTACTCATTACTTTGTTTATAATAGGGACTCATTACTTTTAATTTGTTCCTAAAAGGGATTCCTTAAAAGTCACTTCAATAATTTGTTGAGACAAGAACGTCTACGCGTCACCTAATTTAATGGTGAGTTGCATGAAAATTTGTTAAGACCATTTCCAACACACATTAATATTTTTTTTCTATATACTCCCTCTGTTATCATATAAGTGTCATTTTGACTCATTGCACACTAATTAAGAAAACTGGTTAAAATTCACTTATACCCTTAATAACTTCAATTATTTACAGATTTATTTATTGTAATTATTTATTATCGTTGTATTTAGTTTGGTCAATAGTCTTGAAATAATTGAATGCATTTTAGAAACCAAAACACTTAAACGTGTAACATTGATTTAGCAACTCAAAATTTTTCATTTCTTACGTTAGTTGATGATTATAGGAAAAAATGGAGCCAAATTTTGTGTAGTGGAGGCAAACTAACAAAAAATTTAAAAATTTGGATGTCGATATATATATATCATTGCCGATGACGAGACTTCCTAAATTCTTCATCTATGGCATTTGACCTGAATTTTTCACCCACAACAAATGAAGAAAATAATTTATTTGATTTGAATGTTACGTTGACGATTTACGAGTACTGTAATTAAAATGACTTTTAGAATTTCATATTTTACGATTATTTGGTTAATTTAATATGAGGTTAGAATTGGCAATATATCAAAACAATTGCATTGAATTCCGAGAATGACACTCTTTTAGCAACAAAAAAATTGTGTCAAAATGACACTTATTCGATAACGGAGGGAGTATAACTTTTAAAAGATAGAGAAGTTATATTATAAAATTGAGTCTAATACAATGATGTTTCTATAATAAAGTTATATTTAGAGAAAAACTATAAATATATATATTGAAAATTATTTATACATTACTAAATTCTAAGACATCTTCAATCATAACACCAAATTTGGTATTTTGGTGTCATATTTTTTTTGTCATCTCTACCCATAACACCAAATATTACACCAAAAATAATATTATATATTATTTAATGTTTTCATTTTTAATAACTGTTATATTTTTATTATTGTAATTAATAAATAATTATTTTATCACAGTTAAATATTATGTTTTTTCATCAACAAATACAAACTTATAACTCTACATTCACATGGACGACGAAAGACTATTATGTCCTAGCACTACACAATTATGCGTAAGGCTGTCCGCCATTGAATTTATCGTTCGTGGAAATATTATGTCTGTTATATTTTTTCAATTTTATGTTTATAAAATTTATTTACATTTATAGTTTTTGGTTTAACAATATTATACCTTTATTTATTTATTTCATATAAAATATTAATTATATTATTAATTTATATATTTTATAAAATACTAATTAAATTTTATATTATTAAAATAAAATATAAAAGTTCTATGATATTTTATATTTTAAAATATAAAATAAATGATAATAATCTTTAGTGATTTTTACTTGAAATTAAAATTAAAATAATTAATTATGTAAAATAATTTTAAAATAATATAATTTAATATAATTATGTTTAGTTATAAATTTGAACTAATTAATAATAATAATTGAACTATATTATTAAATATAATATAATAAAATATGTATATTAAATATTTGGTATGATAGTGTTATATGCCAAATTTTGTTAACACTGTTCATTATATACCAAATTTAGTGGAATTGTGTTATTTTTGATGTTTTATTGAAGATAAAATTACCCCAAATTTGGATGTCTCTTTCGAGTTGGCCTGAAATTGGAAAGATTGATCCTATATATTTGACGTTTCACTTTCTTACTAGATGTTTTTGGTGCGACCAATAACTCGGAACAGTAGGAAATATGCAGATGGGTTTGGCACATACGATAAATCAAGTCCTAATTTTAGATTGTTTTTTTAAAGAATGGAAAAAATCAATAAAAAAGAAGTCGACAACAAAAAGAAATCTGATAAAAAAAATATAAGACAAAAATGATATCAATTTAAAGTTGTATAAATAAAAGGGCACATCAAAGCAAAAAATGATCTGTCAGTTTCAACACAAAGTTGAGAAGACCTTGCTTTTTCATTAAACGTCATCCGGCAATTTTATTTCTCTTGTAAACGAACTATTGACTTGCTTCCTTCTCAAAAATTATATACATGAAGCTTTTTACAAAGTTCAGCTATAAATTAATAATAAAATATATATATTCGTAATAGGTCCAACTTACAAGATGAGTCTCAATTTACCATGCATCTAATTCATGATATATATCTTATAAACTGAATGCAGATTAACCAAATCAGTACGTGAGTACTTTTGATTTTTATGTCAAATATGTCATGAACCAAATATATGTCATGAACATATTATCTTTTTAACTGGAGAAAAAGGAAATATATGTCATGAATTCAGCTATAATGTGCGTTTTATCCAATTAGAAATAAAATATTACGTGAGTACGATTACTTTTTAACTTATTTGATTTTTGTTATTAGAGATTACATAATATTAATAAATTTGTGAATAATTATTCTAAGATTTTTAGGGTTATATGTATATTTGACACATAAGTTTTCAAATACTCATCGGAACGCATAAGAACAACAATAAGCCCTAAAAAATTGCATAAGAACAACAAATTTATAGTTGTAAAATCAGTAAAGAAAATTTTAGAGTTCCTAGAAGTATATACATGTCATCAGATAAAAACATAATCAATTGTTTGAAAATCTAGAATATATACTAATTGGTAGGAATCACATAAACATACAGCACGCGTTTATTATTATATTTTGAATGAAAAGAAAACAGGAACAAAAAAAAATAACACGAGGAAAATAACGAAACATAAGACGTGGCCAAAAAAATATCAGAAAAGTAAAGAAAAACAAATGATTGCTAGGCAGCAGATGGGGATTCAAACGTTGGTCTAGTGGAAGGAGAGTGAAGGATTTAACCAAGGTGTAGAATATTTCAAATATCTAACGTATTTCAATTTAGTTATAGATTTTACTGGGAGCAGCTGCCCCCTTGCTAAACAACGTAGATCCGTCCATGGTATCTAAAGTGTCTAAAAGCATCTTCAATGCAAAGTTCACATAATATCTCAATCATAATAAATTAATAAAAAATTAATTATTATCATTTCAAACTCATAATTAGATATCTATAAGATATCGCTGCAACATATGTTATTTTTAATTGATTTATTTTCATATTGATTATTTTTAAATATGATATTATTCTGATTCAATACTCTGTTTAAATGTGTATTATGGGGATGAAAGTGCTCTAGACTACAATTAGATCAAGTGTTTGATCAGTTGTTATGTGTTCGATCACGGGTTATATCACTTGTTAGTAGTTTACAACAATAAAAAATGTCATATATCCTACCAAAATTATGAATTGTGTTTTTCTAATGTTTGTGGTTACAGATATTTGCATATGTTCAAAGGTATGGTTTATTTAAATGTAGCGGTTGCTTGTCTAGAAAATTGCTAATACGACTATTGGCGGTTCAAATGTTATTGAACTGTTCTTACAACTAGCACATCAATTACAAATTAATATTTTTACTGAATATTTATGATTGGTTAACTAATAAATGTAGTAGCAGTTAATAATAAATTAATAATACTAAAACATTATATAAAAATATCAAAATTATAATTCTTTAGTAATGTTTGAAATTATTAATTTAATATAATTAATAATATTTTATTTATTTTTCATATTTTGTTTAAATAAAATTTATAACTTTTAGTTATTTTTTCGTTTTACGAAAATTAATATTGTACTTTACAAAATTGTCTGACATATATATATATATATATATATTAATTTTTCTTTAAAAATATTTTTTGTTTTTATTTAGGCATCCACAACCATAATTTCAGAAGAAACCATACTTCTGATATTTTCTTGTCATCACTTCTGTTTTTGAAAGTTAACATGATATAATGGTTGATTGTGTTTTTGTAATTATAGTGTTCACGGTACGGATAGGAAATACGCTAGATGCTAGTCGGGCGGCTGAATCAGGCCTAGCGCCTAACGAAAAAATTAGAGATTAAACTGGAATTACGCGGAGTGGAATTTTAGATTATTTAATATGTTATAAAATATGTTAATTTTTAATTTTCTATAAAATTAATACATTATCATGTTTAAAACTGTAAAACACACAAATATAAATATATAAATTTAATACGGCATAATTTTCATCAAAAATACGCAAATAAGTTTTACTTATAATATTTTAGATCAAATAAATAAATAAAAAATTTATATAAAAAAAAAGAAAAAATAGAAAAAAAAAACAGACAGCCACCTAGACGATTATTTAGGTGGCTAGGTGGTCATGTAAACGGCTTAAACGGACTAAAATCAGACACCAATTTTTAGACCGATTAGTCATAAACGGATGAATAGCACCTAGGCGGTTGATTTTTAGAACAGGGGTAATACTAATCAAACCCTAAAATGATTTTGTAAAAACTATTATGAATATCTCTATGAATAAAATAAAAGTGCTGCCTGACCTAAATAACACATTAAATGCACATGATATCAATTTATTTAAGTACCTTTATTTCAATCGCAGTGGTCCAATTTTTAACCATTCCTGTCTGACCACTGTCCTTTAGCTACCACTCTTATAAAAAGAAGTATACTTGCAAAATTTAATATAATTGTTTTTATTTCATTATGTTTTTGACTTGGCATATGCACTGTCTTTTGTTAAAAGAAAAAAAAATATATATATATACGTACGTGACAAGAAAATACATATGCATGAGTGCTAGATTCCTGATTTTAATACTGGAGGGCCTGCCATTTTAATAATCCATATGCAAGCGTATGTATATGTGTGCCACGGTCTGTTCTATATATATTGCATGGTTTTTTTTTTTTTTTGAAATTTATATTGCATGGTTTTTGCACGCAAGATAGATTTTTTTTGCTATGCATACATACAACTAACAGTTTGATATATATGCAAATATATATATATATATATATATATATATATATATATATATATATATATGCAAATATATATACATACACTAGCTAGTATATATATATATATATAGGTGAGCTATTGAATTTGTATTCTTTCATGTAAATTATAAGCCGTTGAAAATAAATATATTACATTTGATATACCAAACGTTTGCCATAATTTACAAATTTGGAAAGGTAATTTTTTTACTGGCAGTATTTTGTACTAAAATCTCACTATTGCTAGATGTGTGCACCTATCTTTGTTTTGGACAACAGAAATGCATTAGGATGTAAGTTACAAGGGATTATGTCAGAATATAATCCGGTCTTAGCATGTAAGTTCGTTGCCCACTTAGTTCTCTATTAATAAAACAAAGACGATAAAAACGGAAAGACGAAGAGGAAAGCCAAAATAATGCCAGAGAGCATTCCGTAGAGTTTGGTCAGTTTTTTCTCGATGATAAAGCTATGAGCACCTATCTGATCCTCAAAAATTTAAAAGTAGATAATGAGCAAATCTTCAAAAAAAATTAGACTTCAAAAACTAATTTGCAGATTTATATTAAGTCTACATATATTTAGTGGACATTAACAAAATCTACAAGTTTTTGGTAGATTAAATACAAGTCTACGGACACTTGGTAGACGATTGTGAAATCTACACAATTTTTGTAGACTCTAAAAATCAATTTCGCAGATTTACTCTTGTTTTATGGATGTTTGGTAGACTAGTTTGAAATCTTCAAATTTCTATCTACTTTCAAAATTCTGAACTTGTGAACTTTCATTATGTCTGCCAATCATAAGTAGACTTATGTTAAATCTAAGTGCTTTTATAGACGTCGTGTAAGTTTTCCAAATATATGCAAACTGAAAATAAGGCTGCATGTTTTATATTTGAAGTCTGCAAATAACATAGAGACATTGTGCAAGTCTACCAACTAAGTAAAATGCAAGTACGCTTCTTGTCCATAAGGCCAAGTATAATTCATGTCTGCTTAGTTTTATGTTTTAATATCATGCATGAACACATGTTAATTTTTTTTTTTTTTTTTTATTTATTTTTTTTTTAACCAGGGGGTGATCCAAAGGCTTTCTAGGCCCAAGACTAATCCCCCTGAAGTCGACGACAACCCACGTATTCTTGCGATTTAACGCTAGCCCCGGTGGCCAAGTGGAATCGAACCCAGAGCGGAAACTCCAGCCGGAGCCCCTTTATCACTAGGCCAAGACAACTTGGTTGAACACATGTTAATTTATGAGGAAAAAAATATGTAAAGTATGCAAAACTAACAACAAAGAGATAATCGACGACTTCAATTGGGAACAAAAATCAAATATGTGAGATTAAACAATACAACTATTATCTGTGTACTGTAAACTAAACTAAAAAGAGAAATGTAGTTTAATTAAAAATTTAATACTTTATACAAATATATTGAATTTGTTTTAAATCATTTAGTCTTTATTCAAAATTGTAAAAAGGGTAATTTTAGAATTATTGAAAAAGAAACCAACTAAATATGTTATCTAAGTAATATAAAATTTAGGAGTCATCTTAGTTAATAATGATATTTTGTGAATTATGTTAGGTAATTTTCTCCGAAAGAAATTAAGAAACTAAAAATGTATGTATGAATTGCAATAACTTTACAGTGTGTTTTTCTCAGAATAAATATATATATATATATATATATATATATATATATATATTATTTTTGGTGGGGGTGGTGGGGGTATGTAAGGGTAGGGTAGAAATGTTTTATCTATCAATAGTCTATAAGAATTGTAATGCTTAAATTGATTGGAGTAGATGGACACCAACTTGTGCGGGCCCTGAATTTTTTAGGTAGAGCTCGTTTATAGAGTAATAGTAATGGGTTTAGGCCCATTGCATCATGGAATTTAGCAAACGCTGACTCCGATAACTACCCATTACACAATTATACTTTATGTCAATATTATTTGAAATTGATGCACAATTATTTTGAATGTTAATTATCGTAAAATTAATTAATATTACTATTTTAACAACCAACTAAGATATTATGAATTAAACTATCTTACAAATTGTTATAATTAATATACGGTTCTTACAAATTGTTAGGATTTATGCGCCGGTCGACATAATACGTTATATTATATTTGTGCATCAATATAGAGCTCTTTTTTTTACCACAAAGGTGTGGTCGGGTGGTTGACTCATTAAGATCCTAAGGGTGGGTTCGAAACCTCCCTCCGAGTTTATCTATTCTTGCGGTTAGATGATAGAGGTATCTATAATTATCTTGCGAATAATTGGGTTTGGTTGGTGCTGGTGGTCAAACTTCCGGAAGACTAGTCGGTTGGATTCGGACCATCGGACACTTCCAGTCCATAAAAAAAAGAATATATAGTTTTTCTTTCGACTAATACGTGCTTGTCGACATAGTTGTCATTGTTACATCAATACGTGCTGGTCGACATAGTTACAATAAGTGTATTGGGGTTGCAGAATAGAATGTTTGGAGAACAGTAAAGGTACACTATCGTTGATTAATTAATTTTTGAGGATATGCTGTATCTTTTTGTTGTCTTATCTACATGTCATGTGAAGTGTGGCCTCATAGGTAGATAATACGAATCTTACATAATCATCCCATGAAATGTTGACGAGAAAGGTACAAAACACCTAATCTCAGTGATTATTGTTTTTTTCTAATTGTTTTATCGTGGAGGTTTCAGATATTTGAAGTATCTTATGTCTATAGTCTCAAACTTATTCGATATCCATTTCTAAAAATACTGATTTAAAACATACCACAAACTATAATTTTACAATGATCTATGTAACATCCTTTGCGTTTGACCCTTGGACCAAGCTAAGGAAACAGTGGCTTCGAACCACTCTATTATAATACAATTTTGGTAACAAAATTCAGAAACTTTTCTTTAGTCTACGGTTAAATCTTAAATTTACAAATTTTCTTTATCCAAATTGGGTTTAAATTGGAGAAAAAGTCATTTTTTTTTAATTTGCTTCTGGTCTTGGATTTTCTAAGACCGACATTGTTGTTGCGCCTTAAAATCGTTATCTATGTTAGTGTGAACCCATACAAAATTCCATATTCGTCTGAGTTTAGATTTGATACCACTTATAACACCATAACCGTTCACAGCTAATAAACATTTTATGCCCGCTCATTCGGTACATAGTCCTAACCCGTGCGACGGCCAAATCATTAATTGTTTAAAGGCTTGAAATATATATTTATTAGTTTTGTAATCACTATATAATTTTTTCCATGCTTTGTCTTTACTCACACAATATTTCGGATCACTTTCTGGTAGATCATCTATTATTCGTCTATTTCATATCAAATATGTTTAGATCTAAAGTTTACTGTAGATAATTAACCGAAAAGATAAAATGAAATTTAGTAATATAGATGATATTCGTGTTCACGCACACCAATTAACCTAATGTGCACACTACCACAATCGAATGGTATGTCGATGTAGCACTTTAGGATCGAATCCACAGAGACCAACTCTTACACTTTATTTCTATGGGATCAAAATTAAGCTAAGACAATATGGGATTTTGTTTTGAGGGTAACGTGCAAAGCAAGTAAATAAATGCAAAGAGTAAATTCAATTTAGAGAGAAGCCAGTCTAGGGTTACTTCATCGGGTGCTAAAACTTGTGAGCCAAACAATTATTCAAGTGCTAATAAGAACAGTCTAGAACTCGGATCACTCAAGTAGAACGGTCCACTGTCGTGGTACTGCTCCCTATGCTGATCGATCTCACCGTCTAACTGTCGTTGAGGTGAGAAGCGATCGCAAGCAATAGAGATCAGGTCCGATAGGTTCACAGAACACCTTAATATCTACTTTCGCTGATTAGGGATGCAATGCTCATTCAAAACAGATCTAGCAACCTATTACACGGTTAATGAACAGGTTAAACCTATGATCTAACATTAAGCGGCCAGTTTAATGCAAGCAGTAAGAATGGTTATGAATGAAGACAATCGAGTGATTCACTTATCTATGTTTAGCTCACGAAATCAACACCCTAGAACCCTAGACAAGCTAGCCGACTACTCAGCCATGAACAGAGAAAACACAGAGTTCATAGATGAACAGTACTGCATAAATATAACAGAAACAAAGAGAGGGTTCAGGATGATCTTCTCTAAAACGAGATAGAGAGAGATCCTTCTCCCTTTACAATAAGCAAATCCAATAATCTCAAAGTCTCCAATGGTTTTTTTTGTGTCTAGAATAGCGTAGAATAGTGTAGAAAAATAGAAAAAGAAGTTATATCAAAAGCCACAGGCGGCCAGAGAGAAAAAGAGGATAATTAGGGCAAATCCCGAGATGTTGTATTTTCCTTATTCGTCGGGAACAACCGCGGGATCACTCCGTCTGCTTGTTCCGCTTGATCGGGAACAGTCATCAGACTGTTCTGCGTAAAAATCACCAAACTGCACTGTTTTCTGCTTCTTTTGTTCCAGCAGGTCCATCTCCCATCCAGTGCAACTCCAGACCTGTAATGACTCGAAAAGGACTAGAAAGACTCGATAAAGACTTGAAAACCAATTAGAAAACATATATACAATGATGTATAAAACACCATATATCAATTCCCCCAGACTTAGATCCTTGTTTGTCCTCGAACAAGAGCAAGTATCAAGAACAGGAAGAAAGGTTTGAAAGTGTGGGAACTCTCCTATTCTCAGCAACCATACCTTAACCACGAATCTCTGAACCATACAAGCAATAAACTAGGACAACACACCCTTACCAGAACCCCACTGACCGCTGTTCAAAAATCGGCTCCATACTCTATATCTCAAACCTGAAAAAGCAACACTATCGAGACAGAACTCCCTACATTCATTTAAGAGCAGCGTGAGCTTCTCATCACATGCACTATTCAGGGTAGACGGGCTAGGTGTGGAACAGGCTAATTTTATGGTGGAGCTAAAGAGTGTTTAGGGGCTACCAACTTTTCGTAGTGGATGCAGGATATCGCGCAAAATAGTCGTGAGAGGACGGCTCCATTGATGTCCACAGCCCCTTACTCGTTTTGCTATCTCAGGAGCGACTGTTCTTTTCGTTCGAGAACAATCATCAGACTGATCTGCTCATCTGTCTGCTCCTCATCCCTTCATATTGATACCCACTCTTCTGCTCGACCTTTCCAGTGGCTCATGTATCCTGAATTCTTCTCCTCTCCATCACCATATGCTAAATAAAATGAAAGATAAGTTTTTTTTTTTTTTTTTTCTTTAACTTAATTTTTTTTTTTTTTTTTTTACAAGTACAAAAAGAGATGGTGAAGTGACGAAGAAGGAGGTAACATGTGATGTCAAGGATGCCACTGGTGGTTTTGATTCAAATCATTCTGGTTCTCCACCCATGTTCTTGAACAGCTCATTGGTTATGGAGTGGTTGCTCCCTTAATCTGATTGTTCTCCTTCTGGCTGAATCTGCGCAGCAGTAACGAGTAAGAGGCTGCGTCGATCCTTTCCTCTCCGACCTTTTTGCACATATCTGCACATATAACACTGAAAAACAAATGCATGAAGGTGGAATAAAGGCTAAGGTTCAGGGTGGGAACTAGCTAAAGATGAGCTAGCCACTCAGGAACAGCAAGATGGATATAAAGAATAAGAAGTCCTGAGTGTAGTTCTCGTTTCCCTGATCTAGTGCCCATAACAAGAAGAATTTCAGTCAAGATTAGGTTCAAGTTAGGTGGAGTTAAGTCTACCCAGTGTAACCTGATCGGCTGAGAACTTCTGGAGAATCAAGTGAGATATGTCAGGGTGTTCCGGGTCCACATGTGTGTCTTTCGCCACTGCTAAGGTCACTGAATAAGACAACTAAAGCACGAGGGTGGTTAGTGATCAACACAGAATAAGGTCCTAATTCCCACAAAACTTTGACTGACTCAAGAGAAAAAAAAACAAAAGAAAGAAACAAGTTAGTAAACGATGAAGACCCTCCCCCAGACTTACTTCACAACGTCTCGGTGTGAAAATAAATCAGAGAGAAGGTGAAAACAAGAATTTACATTTTTTTTTGTCGAGATACTTACCTGGAGCGGGTGCTCCGAAAAATTATGGGTGTTCTAGTCATGTGAGGTGAGTAAAAATTCTGGGTGTTCCATTCACTGACAGAATTGCCAGTAACCTGATCGGGAATAGAGCTAGTCGATGCTATGTTGCTTCCCATAGCACTGGTGAGGGGTGGACTGAGCATGGGAGCTGTCCTAGCATGAGGCGTTTGGAAAGCTGGTCCATGTTCTCCCGATCCAGTGTTATCAAGGGAAAAGTCGAGACGTCCTCGAGGGAACAAGTTGTCAGTTATTCGATCTCGGAAGGTCACTCCCGAGCCCTGACGTTGCGGTGGTTGGGTTGTTGCGGTTAGAGATCTAGTGACCTCTTCGACTCGTTGCTGCCGAGCGGCTAGCTGTTGCATTGTACGCTCACCTTCTTGAGCTTTTTCTACCACCTGCATCATCATGCGACGGATCTCAGAGAGCTGAGCCTCCGTCTGGTTCGGAGCAGGTTGGTGCTGAGGGGTAACAAGGGCTGGGAGCCCTGGATCGGTCCCACTGGAGGTTCTCGTGTTGGCTGCTCCAGCACTGTTCATCGAGATACTGTTCATCGAGATACTGTACATCGAGATACTGTTCATCGAGATACTGTTCATCCGAGTACTGTTCATCGGGATACTGTTCATCGGGATACTGTTCACCGAGATACTGTTCACCGAGATACTGTTCTTCCAGTACTGTTCATCCGAGTACTGTTCATCGGGATACTGTTCATCGGGATACTGTTCACCGAGATACTGTTCACCGAGATACTGTTCTTCCAGTACTGTTCATCCGAGTACTGTTCATCGGGATACTGTTCATCGTGACACTATTCAGTGGTTAGATGAATTTGTTGTCTGATCGACTGGATTCATCCTTAAGTTGGAGTAAGGGATTCCATTGTTTCTTCCCCTCAGACGGCGCCAATTGTGAGGGATTAAACTCACCTCCTGATTTTAGGTCAGGTTAAAGTTTAAGAAAAGGTTAGGGAAAGATAACGTGGGCTGAATCCCGTAAGAACTTAAAGAATGAATGATGATTTTATTGATGATTTTTGTAAAGAACTGTTTACAATAGATGTTTTTGATGATTACAAAGAAAGTAAAGTATTTTGAGAGCTTCTGCGTAAGAAGTTGAATTGTGGATCCTCTGATCATTGTTTGATGTATTCTTTAAATAGCCTCAGGCCCCTTTTGGTCGCTACCAACTGGTTCCCGAGATCTCCTCCGTGATTTGAGGGATTTGTAACAGCTCCCCTTTGACCGGGTCCAGCGCCTATTTATTTGTCCACGAGCTACCTCTTTGACCGGGTCCTGCGCCTGTTTACTTGTCAACGAGCTGCCTGTTTTCCTTGACCTCTCTGATGAACATCTCCAGCTCACAGCCTCCGGATCTGACTTAGCTGTTTTTGAAGATTGAATTCATGATGGGCCTTTCGCGGCCCGTTATCATTTCTTATTGTCTATCATTAGCTAGGGGGTCATATTTGGGCCCAACATTCCGGGTCCACATGTGTGTCTTTCGCCACTGCTAAGGTCACTGAATAAGACAACTAAAGCACGAGGGTGGTTAGTGATCAACACAGAATAAGGTCCTAATTCCCACAAAACTTTGACTGACTCAAGAGAAAAAAAAACAAAAGAAAGAAACAAGTTAGTAAACGATGAAGACCCTCCCCCAGACTTACTTCACAACGTCGCGGTGTGAAAATAAATCAGAGAGAAGGTGAAAACAAGAATTTACATTTTTTTTTGTCGAGATACTTACCTGGAGCGGGTGCTCCGAAAATTTCTGGGTGTTCTACCGCCAGATTTTCACCTGGGCGGTTGTTCTTGGCTCCTGCAGAACAGGGAGCTCCGTTTCTGCAACCCAGAATTTTTCGAAGTATCTCGAATTTTTCTGCTTTTTGACCTGAAACTCAATAAACTAAAACGAAAATAAGCAAACAAAAACAAAACCAAGTTATATTTACACTTACCAGTGGGTTGCCTCCCACCAAGCGCTTGGTTAAAGTCACTAGCTTGACTTGGTGACAGGGATCAGTCGGGTTGAGCATGAGGGCTTGTTCCAAAACAAGCTCCACAATCTGACATGTTCAGCTTCAAAACTCTGCTCAACAACCCTTTCACAGCAGCTTCTCCTTTCTCTTTCAGCTCATCAGTGAGAATAACTCTGACTTTAGAGAAAGGTTTAGAGATACCCTTGCACTTTACCTCATACTCAATGAATTTCTCATCACATCAGTGAGGTGTCAAAGTCATTGTAGGATCTCCTTTGACCCTTTTCTTCTGGATTTTCTCTTTCACCTTTGCATTCCCACTGAGTTTCTTGGTATCAGTGTAAGGATCTCTATTCAAGACTTCCTTGAACTCTCTGTTTCTACCAAGCTCCTTCCTTGGAACAACCTTCAGCTTTTCTCCACTGAACACTGAGATGCAAGAGGCGTGTAGTTTCTGAAATCTAGTGGGAACAGCCTGATAGAAGACATTCTTGTTGATGTGGGAGAAGGAGACTCTCTTATTAGGCATATCAACGATTGCTCCCACTGTAGCCATAAATGTCCTTCCTAAGATCAAGGGCATCTCATGATCCTTGTTCATCTCAACAACCTGAAATTCAGTATGGAGAACACAGTCCCCAACTTGGACAGGAAGGTTGCGAATGGTGCCATAAGGAACTGCTCTGGAAGAGTTTGCAAAAGTCAGAGTCACCTTAGAAGGCTCAACCTCAGTAATGCCCAACTTCTCTACAATCGCTTTTGAGACAAGATTCACACAAGATCCAGAATCACAAAGAGCTTCTTCAAATTCTACTTCAGCAATAGAACATGGAAAAGCAAAATTTCCAGGGTCATCAATCTTAGGCAACACCTTCAGGTGTCTAGGTGGAATCGGATAGGGAACCTTAGGAACATAGACTCGCACTGGTGGAATATCAGAAGATCCGTCGGGAGCGGGAGCAGTCGCGGGAGCAGTCGCGGGAGCAGTCATTCTAGAGCTAGCAGATTGCTCTGTTCTCTGTTATGCGCCCAGAACAGTCTCAGCGAACAAGTGTTCCACTTGTTTTTCTTCAGATTTCTCACTTCTCTGCTCGGTTGCATTACAGTGCTCAACCCTAGAATTCATCACACTCTTTCCGCGAATGATCTCTTGCTGTCTTTTAACAGTTTCAGCAGTTTGAACAAGCTGAACATCAATCTTCTTTATGTGGTTGCTCACAGTATCATATTTTGAATTCAGCTCGG
This sequence comes from Raphanus sativus, assembly GCF_000801105.2. Taxonomy (NCBI): domain Eukaryota; kingdom Viridiplantae; phylum Streptophyta; class Magnoliopsida; order Brassicales; family Brassicaceae; genus Raphanus; species Raphanus sativus. The sequence goes on along the minus strand of NC_079514.1, from coordinate 34,019,407 downwards.
TGAACATGCTGTCCATCCTAGTATTGATGTCTGCGGTAACCTGATTCAGTGCCTTGACCTGAAGCTGCTGGCTCTGGAGCATCTGCTGCATCATAATGTTCAGATTTTTCAGATCATCTGGCGGATTGTTCCCTGCAGTTGCAGCACTCGCGGCTGGAACAGCTTGCTGATTGCTCTGCGGGATGGTGTTCTGATACCCAGATCCTTGTGCATGGTTGTTCTGCAGTAGCTGATCGACCTTAGCTGTCAGCTCATCAATTTTCTGGGTGTGTACACTGTTGACTTCCTTGGAGCGATCGCTCTCCTGGTTCTCATTGGTTGAGCTAGCTGCCATGTTCTCAATCAGCTTGAGCGCTCCATCAGTGGTCTGAGTCATGAAGTCTCCATTGCTCGAAGAGTTCAGAGCACCTTGGTATTTCCAGTCCACCCCATCATAGAAAATGCCCAGGAGGTAATCATCATCAAATCCATGGTGAGGGCATTCTCTCTGGTAGTCATTGAAGCGCTCCCATGCGTCACAAAAAGGCTCATCATGGAGCTGTCTGAATGAAGTGATCTTGTTCCTCAATGCAGCTGTTCTCGCCTTAGAGTAGAAATGGTTGAGGAACGCTGATCGGACATGTTCCCATGAACTGAGAGAGCCGGTAGGGAGGGAGTTCAACCACCGTGCAGCTTTTCCATCAAGAGAGAATGGGAATAGCATGCACTTGATGTAGTCTGGTGGCACACCATTCGCACGAGTAAAACTGCAGACTTTTTCGAAATTCTCAATATGCTCCATTGGAATTTCTGCAGAGAGACCAGAGAACACTTTTCTCTGCACCAGATCAATCAGAGCAGGCTTGATCTCGAAGTCCTGCCTGGTGCAGAGTGGAGGAACAATGGCAGAGCGCGTAGTAGGAATGTTCCGCGGAAGGTTTCTTTCCCCGATTGGAACAGTCTGCGCTGCTTGTTCCTGCCGCGCGAGAGCAGCCTGTTGAGCAGATTGTTCTGCAGCTGCTTGCTGAGCTTGGATGGTCTGCTGCATTTGAAGCATCTGCTGTTGCATCAGTTGCATTGCTGCAGCAAGATCATCCTGATAACCGTGATCACCCATGGTGGTGTCAGTAGGCCTTGGCTGTTGTCTCTTCTGATTTTCTAAACCTTGCGATCTCCTGCAACAAAGAGAAAAGAGCAAGTTAGAGGTCTTAGACTAAATAAATAACCGAAAATAAAGGTAAAAAGATGGTCCCCGGCAACGGCGCCAAATTGATATTCGTGTTCACGCACACCAATTAACCTAATGTGCACACTACCACAATCGAATGGTATGTCGATGTAGCACTTTAGGATCGAATCCACAGAGACCAACTCTTACACTTTATTTCTATGGGATCAAAATTAAGCTAAGACAATATGGGGTTTTGTTTTGAGGGTAACGTGCAAAGCAAGTAAATAAATGCAAAGAGTAAATTCAATTTAAAGAGAAGCCAGTCTAGGGTTACTTCATCGGGTGCTAAAACTTGTGAGCCAAACAATTATTCAAGTGCTAATAAGAACAGTCTAGAACTCGGATCACTCAAGTAGAACAGTCCACTGTCGTGGTACTGCTCCCTATGCTGATCGATCTCACCGTCTAACTGTCGTTGAGGTGAGAAGCGATCGCAAGCAATAGAGATCAGGTCCGATAGGTTCACAGAACACCTTAATATCTACTTTCGCTGATTAGGGATGCAATGCTCATTCAAAACAGATCTAGCAACCTATTACACGGTTAATGAACAGGTTAAACCTATGATCTAACATTAAGCGGCCAGTTTAATGCAAGCAGTAAGAATGGTTATGAATGAAGACAATCGAGTGATTCACTTATCTATGTTTAGCTCACGAAATCAACACCCTAGAACCCTAGACAAGCTAGCCGACTACTCAGCCATGAACAGAGAAAACACAGAGTTCATAGATGAATAATACTGCATAAATATAACAGAAACAAAGAGAGGGTTCAGGATGATCTTCTCTAAAACGAGATAGAGAGAGATTCTTCTCCCTTTACAATAAGCAAATCCAATAATCTCAAAGTCTCCAATGGTTTTTTTGTGTCTAGAATAGCGTAGAATAGTGTAGAAAAATAGAAAAAGAAGTTATATCAAAAGCCACAGGCGGCCAGAGAGAAAAAGAGGATAATTAGGGCAAATCCCGAGATGTTGTATTTTCCTTATTCGTCGGGAACAACCGCGGGATCACTCCGTCTGCTTGTTCCGCTTGATCGGGAACAGTCATCAGACTGTTCTGCGTAAAAATCACCAAACTGCACTGTTTTCTGCTTCTTTTGTTCCAGCAGGTCCATCTCCCATCCAGTGCAACTCCAGACCTGTAATGACTCGAAAATGACTAGAAAGACTCGATAAAAACTTGAAAACCAATTAGAAAATATATATACAATGATGTATAAAACACCATATATCAATAGATAGCCAAATCAATTCTTTTCAGCTTTCTACATACTACCATGTACCATATATTTGGATGTTACATAATATTTCTCTGGAATCCAAAACATAATAGTCAATTCTCTTGCATTACAATAATCCACTAACACTTTGGTTAAAACTCAGTGATTATTGAATATCTTTTCTAATATCTTTTTACTGTTCATTTAAATATTTTACTGTTAAGCATATTATTTTGTTTAATAAACTTATCAGTATTATTTATCCTACAATGCGCTATTTTGAATGGTTATTTCATAAATAACATATTTATATAGAAAATTACATGTTACACAGAACTTCTGTGACAGAAGGAAAAAAATTGTCTATATCAACTAACTAAAGAGAAAAATAGTTAAAATATTCACATCAATCATTCTGTTTTACTAATTTCTAAATTGTTTATCTGTTTCTCAGTGTTGAATAAACATATCTACTTGACCATACTAATTATTTACAAAGGAATACAAAAGTTGGTAATAGCCTAAAGTCTTATAACAAAAGGAAAAAACTAAGTGAGCGTTTGGAACTATTTTCAAGCCTTTGTACTTAAATTATAATAACTCTCTCTTTTCTCTAAATTCTTTTTTTCAAATATGGAGATGTAATTTTCTGTTTAATTTTGGAGTCCAATTCCATCTTTTTCTCCAAAATTTAATTTGGAGTAAATTATTTTCTAACACTATTCCATTTCCTTTTCTATAATAGGAAAAATAATATATTTACTTCATAAATATAGCAATGCCTTTCTTTTGTACCAATTACTCAATTTTCCACTTCAGTATATAGCAGAATTAATGGAAAACCCAATTTTATTTCAGAATTACTATATTTTGATAGGGAAAAAGAATAATATATATTTAAAAATAATATATTGAAAATATTTTTAAAAAGATATAATCGCTGGCTTATAATTTTCTGCTTATGTCAATTTTTATATGTTTTATATTTTTTTTTAACTTTGAGTCATTTTCTGGCTTTGCCCAGTGCCAGACTTGACCCGAGTTCCATAAAGCATGGAAAGGATCCACTTTCATGGTTTCATCTTTAAAAAAAGAGTTGTAAAATTCTTATAAGAAATTAATACAATTTGTAGGTTTAATTAAACTAAAATATCAAAACATGTCAAACTAATAAAATTTACATTGATAAATCAATTAGGATAATGTATAATATATATACTAAAACAAATAAAAGTCATTTAATCATTACTAATTTTTAAAATATATAATTATTATAATAAATTAAATTTTGTATTTAAAATAAATATATATCTTATTTTTGAATGGAGCCGGCAAAACTCAGGACTGGCACAGGCTTTGCCAAATTCTCTCTCTTCCGAGCTGTAGATCGGTTTCAATAATTATGGCATTGCTTTCAAATGATTTTGACTTGACCTCGATCAGTTGAGAAAATTTTCTTGATAGGCATTAGTTGAACCTTTCCCTGTAAAGATAAAACTCAGAGAACTGTGTTTTCTATAAAGGTGATTGTGTGGAGTTCTTGATGGATCATCCCTACCCTAGAAATCTTGGCAAAAGTTACAGGAATGCTTTTTCGGAAGTCCGATGATAGTGCAGTGATAAACATGTACATGATCGTGAATCAGCCATTACGGTTTGTGTTTCTTTATGTAAACAATATGTTTGTCCTTAATAATTTCTTTTTTTGAGCAAAATTGTCTTTAATAACTATGAGAATTTTTGTCCTGATTTTGTTAAAGATATTAGAAGTCCGTCTACGGCTGCTGGAACGGGAACATCTAATTTATCTTATTTTGAAACAAGACCGGTTTAGTATTTCCAATGTGTTATCATTGATGTTTGTCATTGCTAGTTTCTGATACGTAAAGTTCATTAGTTTTTCATTTTTTATCTTGTTGTGTTCTTCTTTTATGATATAATGAATTGCAAATCATTATCAATAAAATAAACCGTTAAAAATATTATAGGAAAAGAATCATACAAATACTCCAACTAAATTATCTTAAATTTTGTAGTTCTCAAAATTTTTATACCTAATTTAATATCAAATTAAATCATTTTTATCTTATATGATTTTCAATGACTTTTGAATGTTTTGAAGTTATTTTGTAAATTTTTACTCTTTGAATTAAAATATTAACATTTTATTATTAAAATAAAAGTTTTGAAACATGATAGTTTGTAAAAAGTTTAATAGAATTTAGTTAATATATTTTTGTGGAGTTTTTCCAACCATATAAAGATGAGCGGAAACAAAAAACCACTTCTGTCTTTTACGGTTATGTGCAATGAAGAAGGCAATTTTCTTCTGAAATTGCTTAATCAATAAGTTTGATTAATGTGATTTCTTTTGATGATTCTATATCTATTGTTCTTCTCTTTTATGGAGAAGAGGTTTCTTTACATCGATTTGGGAAATAGATTTAATTTTTCTTCACTAGATTGTGCAATCTCCGGCATAGATTATGTGGCCATGCTCGATGGCAAGACTTTGTTGTTTTCAGAATCAAATGGTAAGGAAATCATTCTAACCATTTTGTTTTGGAAACAATGGCTTTGGGATTCACATGTCATTGTCATAGAGATGAAAGTTTCTGTTGGTTACCATAGAAGGGTGAGTTCTGTCTGATGCTTAAAACAAATATTATCAGATTTGTTATGGAAATAAAGTCCTCCCAAAAAAACCGCCATTGCTTCGAAATTATCTAGAGGATGAACTTTTGAGTATTTATATTTTGATACAATATATTTGATATCAAAATATACTACTGAAATCATGGATTACATCATGGAAAAGACGGCAACACAACATAAGACTTAATCTCTTTGTTGTATGATGATATATATGCATACAATCGTCAAAATTTTATCTTTCCAATCATTTTTTTTACGATTGAACCAATATATTAGATTATGAACCGAAAAATATATTTATATCTAAATTGGAATAAGACCAATGTAATACAAGAAAAGAGAATCAGTGTTTATAATGCGATAGAAATTTAAATATCACAAGAAAATTAATAGAGTTGATATTCTAAGGATTCTCAAAGAGAATCATCTTCTCAGACTATTTGATGTGTGGTGTTATTTTCCTTATTAGTTTACCTATGTTGTAGTATTTTCATAATTCTCTATGTATTTATGTAATTTGTTTATGATCTACTTAATAAATTTGAGTTGTTAAAAAAAAAAAGAGTTGAAAGTCTGTGTTTTCTTTTTGTGATCAAATTTCCTTTAGTTGAAAGTCTGTGTTTGTATATGACCAACAAAGAAAACACATCTTTATTGGTGCGGTTATCAACTAAAACCGGAAAATACCAAACCAGCGGATTTTAAATTAAATATTATCGGTTACTGATACGGTCTTCTCTGTACGTACTAGCTTCTGCTATTAAGGTGTGATTTGCTGCAAAAGAGTATCTAAATCGAGAAGAACCAAACAGCTCTTCAGCTTGAGTCTGTTCTTGCTGTTTGAAAGTTATTGCAGAGGACGTCACAACAGAGAAAAGTTAAAGAATCTTGTCTTTGGGTCTTACTTACTCATAGAGTGGTCAGACAGCAGATCGTAAGTGGTTTGGTGATAGCTACCATGATGGTTCTGCTACTACGAGTTTCTTCTTAAAAACCAAAAGATAAATCCACTGATGACTTGGGAAACAAGAAACATTCAATCTTTGATATATTCAGTTTGGTTTTGAATGGGACACATGAATCAAAACTTGATTTGGTTCTTCACGATAGAGAAAGAAGAAATCAACATTTGATTATGAATACTGAAAACAAAAAAAAAACTAGCAGAATCAAATAGTCCGAAGCTGGTCTAAAGATTCAATGTAAAACAAAAAAAAAAAGTTAGAGCTTGAAGTAAGTTATTGAAACAAATCTGCAAAGAATGGAACCCTATTAAAAAACAAAAAATCTAAAAGAAACAACCTCTGCAGTTTGTAGCTCTACAATGGCATGGATGTCCGTTTTCTTGTCCAGATGTTACCGGTCTGCGTCCATAGTCCCACGTTATCTCATCTCCTGCAGCTATCTGTTTAAGGAGAAAAGATCCATAAGAACTTCTTCGAAGCAAATAGAGAAGAAAGAGACTCTTACATCTGCACTGGCGTATAAACCGATATGAGCAAGAGGGGACTCCATGCTTTCCACAACAACTTGGTAAGTTACAAGATTCGGAGAGCAGCTAGAAATGGAAAAAAAAAGAAGTAAAATTAAAATCATAAATCATATTGTAGAATAATGCAAAACAAAAATTGGTAGACTAAATGACCACCTGTGGTTGATGAATCTAGAGACGTTTCCATTAGTAGTAGCATCAATAACATAATCAGACTCTCCTTCTATTAATCTACCAATGTCGTTGATGTTAGCATCAACATCATGTATGTAGCTGCAACCATCTTCTCCATACCTATGGTTTATCAAAAAAGCAGGCGTTTTAACTTCTATTCCAAGCAAGAAGACAAACATGAGAGAAGATTAAAGAAAAAAGACTATGTACTGAGTTCGCCTCTTGCTTGCTTCTTGCTGATCAAGAACTTCTCCAATGTATTCGCAGACGAATGTGCCACGTAGTATATGCTCACAAGCTCGTAATCCCCATCCCTATGGATCAATCAGTTATGGGATACTGGAAGTGAAGCAAAGACAGATAAAGCTAAAAGGATGATATGGCTCTCACCTTGCTTTCTGTTCTAAAGACTTCAAGTTTAGTGCGTATTCCATTCTGCAGAACACGATTCTGACATGTTCTAGAGCATCCGCAGAGGTCATTGCATTCGTAAACAGGATAACCCTCCTAACAACATTTCCACAAACAATCATTAGTTGAATCACATGTAGTCGAGTGATATATATATAAACCAAGATCTTCATAAAAAAAAAACTACCTCTAGAATGATACGTTCTTTGTCATCATATGGGAACCTACACCTCATGGATTTTCCATATATGTCTCTAGCTTCCTCAAAATCGTTCCCGAAAAGGTATACGTGATCACAAGTTGCAGGCGAGCACACTGAACCGCTACAGCCGCACGTGAGTTGCACGTTCTGCAATCATAAATAAACAAAGGTTACTACTATACAACACAAGAGTTCTGTTTCAGATTAGGACAAGTAAAGAGTACCTCGTTTGCAAGATCCGCTGAAGGATTAAGCATTGGTTTGGTAACATAAGTAAAACTTTCCCATGGCTTCTCGGGATTTAAAAGATCCTCATCCACGACACAAGATATAGGAACTGGTTCCTTACCAAAGCTTATGTCACTGCACAGAACATTGGTCTTTCCAAAAGGTCTCTTACTGAAATGATGAGCCTCCATGATACAATGACACTCGTCCACTTCCAAACCGTTATCAGAAGCTTCTCCGGCGTCTGTAGCTATCTTGGATCGATCACACTCTTCTCGAGGGATCAAGGGAGGTAGAAGATTTGGTTCTTTAAAAGGCTTGCATCCGTTGGAGCATACGTAACCTTCCAGATGCCATATCACTTGTACACCATGCTCACCACAGAGTCTCGCCGCCTTGAGATAGACCCGCTCAGGCAAAACACCGAACTTAGCCTCCATAGAGTTCTCGAGGCTCACCTTACAGCAAGCCGAGCGAGCAGCAGACAAGATATCTTGGTTGTTGGGACGAAGTTTCGCTTTCTGAATCTTCGAGAACAATATGTTGGAAACCACAGAGCAGTGAGCATCTGCTGATCTATCAAAGTTGGTGCTATCACTCGGAGGCGGTGATAACTCAGTTTTCGATTTAGCAGAATCTTGCATCCTCCTCTTCATGTTCACACCAGCTCTGTTTCTAATCCTATTGTATGAGACCGCTCCAAGACTCTTCTTGAACTTATTTGGACGGCTAAGCCTACCAGACTTCATCCTGTAGGTACTATTAAACCTTAACCCTTTCTTCGGACCACCACGAGAGGTAACTAGATTCGATCCTCCCATGTGTTCCGCCTGATGGTGACGGCCAAGGTCAGGTAATAAATTGAATTTCAACCCACAGAACTTGCAAACGTATCTATGCACACTACTCTCTATGTTTTGGCTCACAACGATCTGTGAGTTGCCTGCTTCAGGAGTTTGACGAGACTCGGAAGCAAGTGTTAGCGTCTTGCATTCAGAAGGATGCACGGCTTGGACATGTACAAGCAACTGTTCTTTGTCTCCGAAGTTGCTGCCGCAAGGTATACACTGAAGAAGCATGCACTTCTCCGCAAACTGCACGTGATGCCTCTCCTCCACGTGAGCTTCCAGAAGCTTTGGCTTCACGAAAGAATCTAAACAAATAGCACAAGCGAATCCAACAAACGACCATTTCTCCTCGTCTCTTGTTTCTTCTCCTCCTTTAGCATCGTCACAGCCATTGGTGATGGCAAGGAGTTGATTAGGAGATTCTGATGCATCTTCATAAGCGTTGAAACCCCATATCCTAGCTAGTCTCTCCTTTTCATGGGACACTAGCTTCATCAAGAAACTCCCAACTCCAGCATCAGCGTCTCTCGAAGCTTCTGAGATCGCCCACTCGAGCTGCTGGTCAACCGGGACCGAGTTTCTCAAAGACAAGAGACTCTTGAAGAGCTTGTAGAACACATCGCAAGCATGATGCAGAGGCAGCTTCTCCTCACGCGAGGAGCATCCCCTGAGAAGATCTACAAACACTTCTTTCGATATTATCCGACTCTTCCCGTTCCTCGCACGCTTGAGCCAGTTGGGAAGGTGCTGCTCGCAGTACAGCGTGTGCTTTGTAGCGAACTCGTTGCAAGGAACGTAGCTGTTCTCTGAGCAAGAACCTACACACAAGTTCTCCTCATTGCCGCTACAATGCTCAAGCATCTCAGTGAAGCTAGTGGTTCCATTGGGGACAACAACAACACTCCCCTCTGTTTCTCCAAACAGAGGCGGCGGCACCACCACGTCTTGATACTGAGTCGGTTCTATCATCTCCGCTGCCTTTCTTTTAACAAGATGCGATGAGGAGTTGCTATTATTATCAGGGATCATAGGCATCATCTCTGTGTGGGGACGGTGTTTCTTGCAGTAGAGCATACCAGGTAGAGATCTGTGTTTGCATTTGGTACCGAGGACAGTAACTCCTCCACACATTGGTGTTTCAGCCGCCGCAGGAGATGCCTCGTTCTTTATAGCTTTGGTGGCGAAACGTGAAGCTAAATGCACACAGCAATAGATATCGCCTTCGTTAGCCCACCTCACACATTGTCTTCCTTTTGATTCAATGAAAGCTGTGCACTGCTGACTCTTATTCCCCGAACCAAACGGTTTCCTCGCAAACAAATCATTCGTCTCTCTCGTCTTCACAAGCTGCGAACCGCTCGCTTCAACGACAATCCCATCCCACAGATCCGTACCATTCACCGGTGTGCTCATCACAACATCTTCATCTTTCATCACCACCGCCACAGGAGGAGCATTTGTGTTGTTGTCTTGTGGAGAAGTATCAGGTTCCATCTGCGATGCGTTTGTCGTCTCCGCACGTCGGATCTCCAGTTTTGGTCTCTTACGGCTGGCCTGGACATCTGAGTTGAAGATGCTCTCCTCCTCCTGTGCTGTGTTCTCTGCAGCGATGCGACGAGATATAGAGAACCATTTCGTAACGTCATGCTTCCACGTTTTCCACTCTGACAACACCATTAGTTGCATCTGAGGATCAGATATGGATTTGACTTGGTTCCACTGGATGCAATTGTCAAACTCCTCCTTCAGCAGCTCAACACTCTCGGCGTTCACTGCTTCGTTACATCTCTTCACCCATGAAGGAAACGAGCTTTCGAGCCAGCTTTGATCCATGTACCGTTGCAATATCATCTGAACAACACAAAACAAAGCCAAGACATGATTTACAGAAAGAAAGTGAAATATAATAATTGCCAGGGACAGAGACCGATACGTGACTAATCTGGACCACTTATGTGAGGTCAGGATACCTCAGTATAATTCAAAAAAAAAAAAGTGAAATATAATAATTTAACCGCTTACACTATGAAGCTTCACAAGCATTCTTGCAAGTTCTTGATAACTTGTGCTTCTAGAAGCCTCCATTGCAAACTCTTTCCAGAATATTATATCGTTGCCTGACTCAACAACAACCTGCAAAAATCGAAAAAGAGCTGAAACCAAAAAAATCCAATACAGTTAAAAGTTTTTTTCAAGCTTATATATATATACCTCTGAGTGGAACTGGTCAACTATATTGAGCATTCCAATGGTAAGCTTCCTCATAATGTTGCGTCTAGCAACGGTAAGATCTTTGACCATTTTAACTCCAACTTTGTGTGACTTATAAGCAATAGGATCAGGGAACTCGTAGATGGACCTAACGAGCTGCATATCCGCCCACGAGTAGTTCTTTGTATGCGGGAAAAAGATCACATAGTACTTTTTTCTATCGTGAGTTGGTTTCCCTCTTAAAGTTGTCAATGGCCAATCTGCTCTCGCGCATCTGATTCCAGCTTGCCATTTCCCTCTCCACTAATTAATAACCACCAAAACATTAGAACTTTAATAAAAAAAAAGAACTCAAGAGAGAAAGATGATGTTTAAGTACCTTCACCCACAAAGCTACAGGTTCATCTTGTTGCAGCCATTTGGGTTCAGAAGGAGATGATGACTCTCCTTCGACATTATTACCAAGATTTTCGGTTTCTTCGATAACTACCTCTGCGTTTGAATCATCCAGCTCAGGCTTCAAAACCGATACATCAACTGTTGGATCCTCAACATCCACGTCAAGTAGCATTTCATCCATTGTAAGAAGACCACCATGAGTTTCTACTTGTTCAGCGCCTTGTGAGCTCGAACAAGACATGACTTCCATAACCGCTACTTAAAGAGATGATTCACTTCTTTAAACCCAGGATCTGATCAAATCACACACTCTGTGGATGCAAATTAAAAAAGAAACAAATTAAGGACAAACAACAACAACAACATGACACATATCCGTTGCTTTCTTATTCAATATGAATTAAAAAACTGGCAATAACCATTTTAAATTTATTTCGTTTTTTATACATAAGAAGGCAATAGCTAATGACATGAACAATAATTCTTCAGGATCAGATTTTCTGAAAGTAACTTCTGGATGATAAATTGGCTAATACCCACAAGTTTCCACTAATAAATATCAAGACTTGTCAAGAAAAAATCAAGAATTTGAAGATTCTCAATCAAACCCAGGTGCCCAAAAATGTTAATATGCACAAAAGCCAATCATTCCGCATTTAAAAAAAAATCTTAACAAAGGTTAAGTAACACAATAAACTTGTAAGCAGAGTCTAGCAGACACATGAAAAATCAATGTAGGGATAAACAACAACAACAACAACAACGGTCACATAACCATTGCTTTCCTAATCAAAATATTAATAATAACCATTAGAAACTTCTTTAAAGGTAAAGAAAAAAAAAATCAGACATACGAAAGGCAATAACTGTTTACACGAACACTGATTCTTTTGAATGGAAGAACTGTTAAATCAAGTAATTCAGCTAGAGGGTCAGATCTTCTAAAGTAACTTCTGATTGGGGATGAACCACTGGTTAATACCCACAAATTTTCCATTTATAAAAATCAAGACTTGAATCTACACAGAGATATATATATAAAGGTGGGTCCATAGATCAAAGAAACAGGAGAGAAAAATAATACCAATTTTGAAGATTCTCAATCAAACCCAGGTGCCCAAAAAAATGTTAAAATGCACGAAAGAACCAATCTTAGATCTAATATTTACTCTAAGGTCAAGTAACACAATAAACTTGTTAGGAGATACATGTAAACAGGCATGGCGGAATCAAAAGGCTAGGTCACGGAAGATGAACCAAACCAAAAACGATAATGCGCAAAAAAGAGAAAAAAAAAAGGAATATATAAAGTGGATACACATCATGTGTGATAAGTATCGAAGCAAATGTTTTTAAACCTAAAGATTTGGGTATTGGACATGGAAGGTCACAGACCTTGTTGATCTGTAGATTCGAATTAGAGAGGTTGAATCTAAGGGGGTTTTGAGATGTATAACCTTTTTTGTGTATAATAGTTCTTTTCTTCTGGATTATCTTTAGGTCGAGGGCATCGGTATTTGGGCATGTACCATGGCCACAATGTCGAAAAAGGGAAAGATGATTTCTATGCTAGGTAGAGATAACTTTTTTCATTTTTATTATTATTGTGTGGTCGTTTATATATTGAGTTACAAAATAAAATAAGAGAATAATAATCTGTACGAAAGGAAAATCTACGTATATAATAATATATGTATCCGACTTTATTAATATAAACAAGACCGAGTTAAATGGGGGTAGTTTTGTTTGCTGTAAATATTGGACTAAAAGATCTCTAATAGAATTGTAATATTTCAGTTTTTGCCAACTAATATTTCATTTCCTTAATAATAATATACTAGGTATTTTTCTGCACTATGTGCAGTAAAAGAATTTTAAAATATTTTTAATAGATAAATATAAATTACATTTAACTTTTATTAATATTATAAATTTTCTTTTTTTATCAATATTTTAATATAAATTTGATTTAACTGAAGACTAAAATTAAGATAAAAATAATTTTGTTTATTTGAAATTATATTTAAGAATGTGCATGTATATATTTAAATTTATAATCTGAGGTAGATTTTCTATCTATTTATTTTAATTAAATATATTAAATAAATATGTAAAATTGCATAATTGTCAAAAATTAAAATTAAACAATATTTATAAAATCTGTATATATATATAAGAAACTAATAATTTTACGATTTAATTTTTATAATATTCTAAAAATATGTATATCTTTTTGAAATATGTTTAATTTAAATGATATTTCAAAATTTGAAATGCTTATGAATTATATTTATTTTAAAGATGATTTATGAGTTATTACCATATTTTTAAAAAGTCCAAAAATATAAATCGATAATAAATGTAATATATGAGTTATTACCATATTTTAAAAAGTTTACCAAAAATATAGATTAACATTAAATATAATTGTCCATGTCATATTAATCTACAAGACATGTCATCAATTTTAGTAGTCATGTCACAGTTATTAATCTAGGTGTTTTCCTGCACCATGTGTAGTGATGAATTTTTTAAAAGTTAAATTTTATATTGTAAAATGTAATTTATTAATATTATATATTTTATTTTGACCAATAATTAATATAAATATCATTAATTAAGCATAAAATTAAGAGAAAATATTTTTTTTTTTTAAATTATATCTAAGAATGATATATATAAAGTTAAAATCTTAGATTAAAAAAATATTTATTTCATTTGGTTAAATGTATTAAATCAACTTGTACAAAATTACTAAAAATTATATAAAATTGTATAGTTATCAAAAATTAAAACTAAATAATATTTACATAATTTGTAGATATCTAAAAGAAACTAATGATATTACGATTTAATTTTTTTAAAATTCAGAAAATTTAGAAAATTTTAGATAATAAAATTTTATAATTATAAAAATAAATTATACAATATTTCAAAATTCAAAATGTCATATTTGAATATATTTATTTTAGTGATGATTTATGACTTATTACCATATTCTACAAAGTTTACCAAAAATATAAATCAATATTAAATATAATATATAAGTTATTGCCATATTCTAAAAAGATTTCCAAAAAATATATCAGCATTAAATGTAATTGTCCATGTCATATTTAATATTATGACATGTCATCAATCTTAATAGCCACGTCATAATTTTTTTTGTGAAAACGATTATAGAAAAGACTTGTGGCAAATCACTTCTCAAATATAGACTAGGGGACTAGGGGATTATATTCCATAATAAATATTTTTTGTTAATGTTAGTTTTTATATGGTTATCACCCGTAAAGAATAACTTTTTTTCCAACATCCGTAAAGAATATAATGATTTTATCAAATAACCAACTTCTCAGTAACCATGAAAATTATCACACTTATAATTGGCAAACGAAATCAATTACAAAAGCATTGTTTCTAATCTTTTACCTTTCCCATTATAAACATTAGTTGTTATATTGAAACCAAACCATATTATTACATAGTTACTTACTAAATGGTAGAGTATTAGCATTAGTATTATGCTCCACATTATCCAATCAACATTTATTAGAAAAACATTTAGAAAAGCATTTACTAAATGATAATGCTTTCCAAATGCTCTCTAACAAATGCTTTCATATGAATCTTTTGGAAGAGCATTTGCATTTACAATTTATAAATTTAAAAAATAAATATAATTAGTTCATTTATTTTATTTAATAATATCATAAAATTATTTTATATCCAGAATATGAAAATTTGATTTATAAAATAAATTTACAATATAAATATTTTTTTAAATAGTATTTCACATTTAAATATAATTTAATTATATAAAGTATATTATATTTAAACGCAAAATATTATTTTTAGAATAGATATTTTAATTTTAAATTTTATTTTTAAAATAAAATTTTTGATATAAACATAATTTTGAAATTAGTAAATAAAATTAATTAATTATATCTCTTTATATATTAATATATAAAATAAAAGGATATATATATAATGATAATTTATTTATTTTGTTAAATAATATTCAAATTATTTATATACAAAAATAAATTTATATTTTATTTAATAATATTCAAAATTATTTTATATCCAAAAATAAATTTATATTTTTTAAAAAAATTATATTTTTAAAAAATAATAATATTTCACATTTAAAATTTAATTTAATTCATGTTATTAATTGAGATTCATTATTTTTAATAACAAATATATTATTAATATATATATATTATAATTTAATATATATAATTTTAAAATAAATATATTATATACTAACTTTTATAAAAGAATTAAAATTGTATATTGTTAATGCTCTACCAATCATCTTATTAAAAATTTTAATAAGAACATACATCTTTTGCAGCATACTGCTTCTACAGCATACTGCTACTGCTTCTTCATCAGTTGTACCAATCGAGGCCTAAATCTTTTTTCTAATATAGACATTACACATATTTTCGACTAAAATAGATTATTATGCTATTTATCTTTTGTTTTGTTTTTATATAGTATATATGCGTTACATTATACTATAAGCTATATGTTATCATATAGTTTTTAAAATGAATTAAACTAGCCTAAGTAGTGAATAAAATTATATGTAAGAAGTACTTATAGTTTCTTAATGTTGAGTTAAAGGACTGAATCCATAGTAAACTTTTAAGATGTGCGTTTCAGAAAATAGTAGACTGGATAAATATTCAGATACGAAACACCCAATTCAACCCAAAGAAATAGTATTAAATATGGATCTAAAAATTAAGGGCTGATTTCTTTACTACCATCCGCAAACACACTTTTTGCGGATGGTAACAGTTGACAGCGTTGCAAAATAAGTCTGGGCATTCGGATTACCGGTTCGGATCCGGGTCGGATATTTCGGATTTCGGATATTTCGGAATTAGTAAAAATGGTACCGATCGGATAATTTAAAATTCCGGATCGGATACGGTTCGGTACCTATCGGATCCGGTTATATCCGAAGTAACCAAAAAATTAACGGATCCGGTTGATATTTATAAAAAAAATTGTTAAACAAAAAAAAGTTTATAAATATTAACCGGATCCGTTAATTTTATAAAAAACATTTTTGTAAAAATTTAATATATATATAGATATAAACTTTTAAATACATATATAAACATTATATGATGCGGTTGTATAGTGTCACGTGATGTGGTAAGTGAAAGATGAGATTCATAGTTCAATTCGATAGTGATGCATATTAAATTTTATGTTTATTTTTTTTTAAAACACACATAACAAAGATCTCACATCGGTTAAGTTTAACGAGGAATAAGGTTGAAGAGTTGTATAAATACTCACCAGCCAGGATGAGTCATTTCTTGCTATTGGACTTCAAACATAAACCCATAATTTACCATACAGTCAAAATTTATGTGGGATTTATGCTGATAAAATCGGTTTAAATTATTAGGGTTATCTTAACTAAGGTTTAACTCGGATCTTTCGGATACCCGTACGGATCTCGGATCTTTCGGATACCCGTACGGATCTCGGGTTTCTCGGATACCCGTACGGATCTCGGATATACCCGGAACCGATCCGGTACCTGACCAGTTTTAAAACCTCATCCGACCGGGTATTTTTCTAGAACCGAACCCGATCCGAGAACCAGTTTTTCGGGTAATTACCGGTTCGGATTTTTGGATCCGGATAATTTGCCCAGGCCTATTACAAAACAATCATACAAATATTTATAAATAACTTTAAACTGTTCCAAACATTTTAAAAACAAAAGTTAGTTCCAGCTAACGTTTGCGGTTGCAGGAAATTATTGGTGGATAAATAAATATAAATTAATTTTTTAAAATATTTAAAATTTTTAAATTAAAACTAAAAATGTAAAAATTATACATAAAAATATATACATATTTTATATATTAATTTAAATTCACAAACATTGTCATATTTTTTTTTATAAAAACTTTAAACTAGCTATTCATTAGAATTTTAAAAAATTATAAAATTACTAAAATTATAACTTTCAACTAATTAAAAAATTAAATAAATAAAATTATTATTATTATTAATCATATTATATTAATAATTATTATATTTTATTACAATAGTATTTTTTATATTTTTATAATGTTATAATATATTTCTATTGGTAATTTATTATTTAATCGCTGTAATATCTCATAATCAACCATTTACAAATATTCCGCAAACATAACAATTTTCATCGTTGTGTCAATCATACCAAACGCTAAATAACACTTGGAATTGAAACCATCCACATTTGCAAACTTCTGCACCCGAAACCGCTACGTTTGAACAAGTCGGGCCCTAATCTAAAAAACCATAACCAACCAGGTCCAATTAAAATATTTTGGTAATAAAAATATATGAATCACAATTATACTTAAATATATTAATTATCTTAGATATAATATTTATAAAATATTAAAAATACATAAAAATATTTAAAATAGCTACAATTAAACATTTGAAATTATCAAATACTCAAATAATCCAAAATATTAGAAATACCTACTTCTTTTTATCCAAATATTCAAATCAAAACAACCTCATATTAGTTTTAGATGATTAGTTATATATTATTTGTATTTATATGCTATATATTATTTTTATTTTTGAATTTTAAGGAATTCAGATATAGTTGGATATTTAAAAAATATATATATATATAAATAGGTACTCAAACCGAAACGGCGAAGATCCAAACCGAACATGAAAATGAACCAAAATTTATAAATGAGAAAAAAGACCAGGATAACACTAAATCAAGTTTTTGTCACAAAATAGCATCACAAAGAGAAAAATGAGGAAAAGAAATTTTATTGAAGAGTAAATATGCATTTATAAACCTTGGATTAATTAATGTAAGACTTAGAGTTTAGAGTTAATGGGTGAGTTTTAGGAATGTGTTCAAATTTTTAAAAATAAAAAATAAATATTAAAAAAATTAAAACAAAATGTGCTATTTTGGTCATTTTATTTTTTGAGTGCTATTTTGTGAAAAAAAAAAACTTAAAAAGTGTTATATGTTATAAATCTCCAAATGAAGTTTTTATAGTAAAAATAACCCAAAACATGGAAATATTCGAGTTGAACTCAAATGGATACCTAAACTACTATTATAGATAAAAAAATATATATAATTACCAAGGAAATGATAAACTAAACATTTAGAAAATAAGATTATACTATTTTTAGCATTAAGTATTTACGGTTTCAAAAATGATTTTTCTGTTTTTATAAACGTGTTATAAATATAGCCAAAAAATGTTCAAAAAATTATTAGGCGGTAACTAGACGCTTTGTAGAAACGTATTATAGATATAGTTATAAATGTGTCATAGACAATAAAGAATTATTGATTTACTATATATATATATATATATATTTATATAAGATATTCTAGTTTTTGAATTTAATTATAATATTATTTTGATGAATTATCAAAAGTAGATATACAAAAAATAGACAAATTAGTACATTTGTAAAAGATTTGTTAGATTAATTTAATAGATGTAGATAAATTTAGATGAATTTATTTGAATCAAACCAATTTTGACTAATTTATTACTGTTTAAATTTATCTGAATTGTACATATTTGCTTTTAAGAAAATCATTTCAGTTAGAACCGAGTTACCGTTTAGGCGGCATCTAGATATTTAGAACCTTGGTTAAAGTGAAATGTCAGTTTGAATCTTTTACAATTTTAATTCCTAAGTTTATTTAGTATAAAATAATTTGTGTTCTAATTATTCCGCCATTTGTTTTGATGACCCGCCATTTTTTATTTAAATATGTTTGTTATCCCACTATTCAGCTCATATATTGGTTTTTATTGGTAATACTGCATAATTGTGAAATAGCAAAAAATATTAAATTAGAAATAATTTAAAATTATGGAATGATTTTTTATAGTTAGATAGTTTTGCAGGATAAGGGGATATAAAGTAAGT
Organism: Raphanus sativus; assembly: GCF_000801105.2. Taxonomy (NCBI): domain Eukaryota; kingdom Viridiplantae; phylum Streptophyta; class Magnoliopsida; order Brassicales; family Brassicaceae; genus Raphanus; species Raphanus sativus. The sequence goes on along the minus strand of NC_079514.1, from coordinate 34,000,394 downwards.
ATGTAAATAATATTTTATACAAGACTTAATTTATCATAAAATAAAATATTGATAGTTGAGCTAATTAAATGTTTTGGAAAAATATATTTTATTATAATTACTTAACTTACTTTAATACATTTATAATAATACATTAACATCTTAGAAATATAGTGTAAACTTATTTACTACATACTTGTATTTAAAATGATGTATTTATTTATAGTTGAAATCTTATATAATTAAACAATTAAATCATATAGAAAATTTGGTTAGACAAAAAACTTTAACAAACTTTTTGCAAATCCATTTTCTCTTGTACAAAACAATAAAACATTATCTACTAGAAATGAGTTTTTTTATCATTTAATTTGACTATGCTAACCAAGTGCTCGTAGCTTGGTGGTAAAGGAGGTACAGCTGTACTGCCCGCCACCCGGGTTCGAACCTCGGCCACAACCGATTTAACATCCCTTCCGTTGGAGCGCTAGACCCCTTTAGGGGATAGTTGGGAATGTGGCTGCCCAGATACCAGAGTTATCAAAAAAAAATTTGACTATGCTCTATGCCACTAAAGTGTACAAAGGCAATATGAGATTAGTTCTGTGATGATTAGACTCTAGACGGAAGTATTCGAACAAGTGGTTTGAAGCCAACTGGAATCAAGCATTTTTTAAACCAAATTCTGAAACCAGTATTTTGTATCAAATGGAGGATAAAAACAATAACTGAACTGGATAAAACAAGAACTGATTTCAAGCATTTATGGAACCAATTATTGTATAAAATGGAGGATTTCCAACGGTCAAATCTTGCTTAATTTTTGACAAATGATAGCTGAGGATGTTATATCTGATCTCTAAGTGGTTTGAAGTCAATCAAGAGATTCATAATATAGTGAAGACAGTTCCATCTGGTGTTGAAATGGAGAAAACAGAAGACTAGAGTTGTTGGACTTAGTGATCTACCTGAATTGCATCAAACAGCCGAATGATCATATATCTATGAAACTCCAGGGAAAGAGGATTGTTGGGGTCAAAATCGGTTACGACGGAATTAATGTCTGAAAACTCCCGAGAAACTCTTCTAAAGAGAAAATAAAAATACGGAAAACTAAAATATCATATTTTTATGAGTATTACACGACAAGATCCTCGAATGGAAGATTCTCGAACATAGAAACAACCAAACCAGCATCATCTGACCCGCTATTGGACAAGTTAGACACACCACATCTAACTCGCCCAATGGCGAGTTGGATCAATCTTGTCCAATTTGCCTTCGGACGACTTGGATCAGTCCCACACTATGCATTCTCTTCTCCAGAACTTTCACTTTCGGGTCTCGATCAAACTGTGTCTTGTTTCGTCTCGATTGGAGTTACCGTTGGAACTTTACGATAAAAACCGCAAAGACGTGTCTTCTCGTATAAATTCAAATTGATCGTATAAGACAGCAGTGGTTAGCTTAACACCAAAACTGCTTCGACTATACGATTAATTTGAATTATTTAGAAAACTGACGTCGTACTGAAGGTTTTCTTTGGAGAAGATCGTAAAAATGTTTAAGTCAAAAATGGTCCAAAAAAGTCTAAAACGCAACTAAAAGCCCACTTACGATTTTAGACGAAATTGAGTCCAAATGATATTATGACAGTCTATCTATTACTCGCAGGAGAAGATAAATGTCAAGTTCAAAGATAGATGTCAAGTTTCAAGGGATAATCATGAAGATCGAGAAAAATAGAATATTTCCGCGAGAAGATAAACTCAACTCGAGGGTAGAAAAGGAAAGGACGACCGACCTTGAAGGCATATATAAAGGGAGCCAATGCGAGGATCACAAGGACGATTCTTTAGACTCTTAGAACTCTCTTCACTTAGAAACTTTAGGTATTATTCTCGACATGTTCTAATTCTATGACTGGCACTCGATTACTATGTGAAATCGCACAATACTCTTTCAATCGAATTATGTTCGGCTTGATCCTCGAAAATGGTACATTGGCAGCTTTTCATAAGGTTCAGTCTGAAATCAATCAAAAAAAATTTCTTAACTTTTTCGTCTTTCGTTATAGAGCTGCGACTCAAATAGGTTTAAGGTTTTAGGTAGCTAAAACTAGAAAACTCGTTCACAGCTCTTGCGGCCGAAGCTTTTATAATCTGTTGTGACTTTGCAGTGAATAAGAAATACGATCTACTTTTCCTATAAATTCGTTTTGTTATCTTTTTGTATTTTTGTATTTATTTGGTCACTTATCGTTGACTTTCACAGAAAATTCGGAACTTCAAGGAAAATTAGAATTTCCTAGCTATTTTTTATTTACGGAAATCAACAGTACGAATTTCAATTCCCCCAAAGATCAAATACTCATTTGATCGGACAAAGGTAGTCTGATTGAAACTTTAAATGTTTTATCTATTCTTTAACTGGTTTTTAACTTCTTTTTTTCGAGCAACACTGGTTTTTAACTTCTAAATGCCCACAACCATGAGGAGAACATGATAAAGAGTATTCATTAATAAGGTTAGTAATTATTGGGGGAGGGGGGGGGGCTGAATGTGTTTTCTTGTTCGATCTTTGGTTTATCTTAAACACAAATCACTAAATTCTTAATCTTAAACCCTAAATATTTGTATAAATTCTATTTTTAATAATATAAACGCCGTCAACAAAACATTAAACCCTAAAGCCTAAGCACTAAATCCTAAACACTAAATTCTAAACCATTAGATAAACTATAAACCCTAAGGTTTGAGAATTATTCAATGATTTAGGGTTTAAGATTAAAAGTTTGGGGTGTATTGAATCTGAAATTTTAAGTGATTTGATTTTTAATGAGTTTTTAGATGATTGTAGGAGAATTAGAGGATTTGGTGTGATTTTTGTTAAAACACTTTGAAATCTCATCTAAAACAGTGCGATTTGTATTTTTATTTTTATAACTAAAAAAATCACCTCAAACACTGTAGAAACGTTTAAAGTACTCTAAAATCTCTAACTTAAGTTTTGTTCAATAACAGTGGATTTCAGAGTGTTTTATAAAATGTCAAGTTCAATAACACTGGATTTTAAAGTGTTTTTTAAAATCCACGTTTGAATAACAGTGGATTTGTAATTTTAATACAAATCACTTCAAATTCTTAGTTGAATACACTCCCTTTAAGTGTTTTAAGCAGGGCGGTTTAATGGGTAGGGCGAGCAATGTATCCGCTCCAGGGCCCAGCACAAATCCAAAAAAATTAGTAACATAAAGGGCCCATATATTTAGTTTTTTCTTTTCTTTAACAAAGATTCAGATTTTTATTTGTACTTATTGTGTTAATTTTAGATAATATACTTAATGATATAGTAACCGGAGTTTTTATAAAAAATTAAGATACAAACGAAATAATAAATTTATTTAATTTATTTTAAATTTATATTTATTTTTAAATAATATTTAAATTATAGTATCAAACTAAATTAATTATAGGGCCCAATTTTTTTTTACTCAAAGGCCCATCAGAAGATTGAGCCGGCCTTAGTTTTAAGATTATTGTTTAGTTTGTTTATGATTTAGGGTTTTATAATTTACTAAAGGATTTAGTGTTTTTGATATATATATATATTTTTTATCTACCTATAAATTCAACAATCAATAGTATTTTGGGATTTCATATTTGATATCTTTTAAAAAATGAAACAAAATAATAAGGATTTGCCAAAGATTACATTTTAGCCATGTTCAAATTTAAAAACACCTGGTTCGTGGTTGATTTTGCATGCGACGATTTTTTCTTTTTTGTGAAACCATTTATGAGAATGAGAACAACAGAAAAGTAACTAACTATATATAGAAGAAAACATGACGTTGTTGGTATTGTTTTACTTTTTACCCTCTGTGGACGTTACTCTATGTCACATTTCTCCTCGGAAAAGTAAAACCTTCGTTACCTCCAACCACAAACCAACCAGCGTGGTCCAGCCAGGACGACATCACATGATAATGATTCGTATCAAAATATCTTTCTGCATATTGATCAATTCTACTTCTCTCATCGAGAGGCTTTGGTTTGCTCTTCGTAGAGAGCCCATTAACTACGTCTGCAATAGTTCCTGAGGCCCATATATGATCCATAATCCACCATAACTGCATTTCTGATCCTAAGACAAAGTTTATCAGAACTAACATTTGTTAACACACAATTTAATCTGAAATTCTTAGGCTCAACTATTTTTGTTATGATTTTATTTATATATTTTTTTCTTTGACATTTTTTGCAAGAAAATAATGTGCTTAACATTTTGGAAACAAAATCGCAATTCTTGTTGGATAGTTTACCAAACAAGTGATGATGCATGAAGCAATTTAATGGACCCATCACATCTGGCCAGCACCAATGTTCACTTTATTTCATGATTCTGATATTTTCTGAAGAGTGGGTAGATTTTCGGAAACAAACAAGATTAAAATCCCAACTTATCATTTATTTATTAAGATTTTTTAAAGGGTTTCCCAATTTATCAATTAATTACGAGAATTTTCAAAAAAAAATTGTAGCAATGGTATCCCTTTATATATTTAATGGCCAAATCCAATCATTGAGTACTGATATATACATTTTTGACAATGAGGAGAAAGCTGACTCTGGTAGTTGACATTATTTGTCAAAAATGCATATATATATATATATATATATTGTAGCAAGTTTTATCTTCGAAAATAAAGAGATGATCAATACCAATATTGTTGGGACGAGAATCAAGTAATTACTAGATAACATATTTCACAAAACAAATAATTAAAAATTTAATTACTTCTACAATATAAAGCTAGGAACATATGCTTTAAATCGAAATTGAATACCAAAATTTCGTATCTTTTTTTTGAGACTAAATTTCGTATCTTTTTCAAATTAACTTGGATATCCCAAACCTAAACCTATGCAAGGACACAGATTAATTTTCAAAACTAATATCATAAACATATACAACATGCAAATAAATGAAAAATTATGACAAGATTTGCTATGTGAATTAAAGTCAGATAAGTGTTTGTAAGAGTGATTTCAATCATAGTAAATTATTGTGTACATTTTAAATAACTAAAAGTAATCCTGATTTTTCGATTTCTTCCATGATTAGATTGGTATATAGTCCGAGGTACCCCGTTTATTAAAAAGTAAAATATTATGTTTGTAAACGTTACAAATTCGTTTTTTGATTAATTTATAATGAAACTCATAATATTGTTTTAATCATAGTAGACCACTGTAGACGTTTTAAATGGCTACCATGACCTTCAAAATCAGTTTGAGCTTAAACCCAACATTCTTAGTTACAGGAAAATCAGGCTCGTGAAAAATGCTGCAGCATGTGAGATCATAAACCTATGTCATTTTATATATATACTTGCATGCAAGAATAAGGTTAGATAAGGTTATAAAGAGAGAATAAGAATACATACGTATTATACATTTAATATCCCCGTAGGGACAAAGAATTATGCCATCTATGTGACCCATTATGGTCGTATAGATCACGCGAGAAATGAATGAATATTATAAATTTCTTGATTTTGTAGAAAGGTATTGCAATTAATAACTCTTTTTTCCTGTTAAGTTAAAAAATAACATTTTTTGGATCATTTTTTTAATTATCGTTTGTGTGTATAGTAAATCGGTAGAAGCGCGTGACTTACACGTAAGTAAAAGTGAAATTTAAAGGAGATGCTTTTTGCTAGTTATGATTGGCATTGACTCTCTTGTCCAAATGCCTTTGTAAACTTCAGCTTTTTCCTGTCTTATTTGTATGATTCCATTTTCAACCCCTTTTAATTGTTTAATCCCAAACTGCCCCAACTTTTTGTTTTCTATCTTATGACCCCCAAATCTCCAAAATGACAATTAATTAAATAATGGTCTTGGAAAGAGACTAGTTTTCTACGGCACGATGGAATTAAAAACCGGAATCCAATATACTGACCTAAAATCAAGTATTATTTCATGTACATCATTAATTTATTTGAGACGTTTTGTAATAAAAATATTTCTAAACTGCACTTCATAAATCATAAATGCATCTTAGTTTAAGATTCATTAAAGCATGTTTGTCTCTCTCTCCTGACAGATCTTTAATCTTTTCGCACTTTGCTCTCCACATGCTTCAAATCACTAATCTCACAGTGTTTTTCTCTAATCTCACATTTTCTTTTGTTATAAATTTAGCAAACTGTTATAGATAGCCGTTTAACTGTTTAATTTGTCTGAAAACTCAATTTTATTTCTCTTTTGTTTTACTTTAGAAAGAACATAGTTTAGTGGTGAAACTTGAATTTTACCGTAATGTGTGTCCCCGACACCGTGCAAATCAGAAGTTGTAACACTGTTACCGAGCTCAAAACTTGCATAGATAACCTCGCTAATATTATTATAACAATCAAAATTTAAATTGGTCAATCTGACGAACACTTCTAAAATCACTAGCGTCCAATTTGTTATAATATATAATCGACAAGCTTTTGGCCTTTTTCTTCAATCTCAATGTAAGAAAGTTTTGGATCTTTACTATGATATAGTGTTTCTTAAGTTAATTACTTACTACAATTAAAAACTTATTCAACATGTGAAGACCAGAGTGTATCTTTGTCCCATATATTAAAAGTTTTAACATTTTGTGAGGAAAACATTTAAACTTTCGATTTAAAAACAACTTTCTACTCAATTATAAGGTAGCTAACTTAACGCATTACAAATATATAATAGCACTATTATATGAAATAAACAGTATATCTATTTGGTTTCACTTTCAGCCAAGTGTTTGAGAACTATGGATTGTATTTGTGTAATTTTCAAGAGCAGGTAACAAATATAAAAAAACTTATCTGTTAATTATATTAACAAATAACATAACACTTTTGATCATCGTGAACTCTAGTTTCTTATTTGGAATTCTTAACTTCGGATAATAGACGGTTCTTAACTTTTCTTAGATTTTAATTAAGAAAAACTAAAAATCGTCTCTTAAATAAAAGATATAAGATTCGTCTTTTTAGCCGAAAAATAAAAAAAAAAGTATTAAAAAAAAGTTAAATCATGAGTTAAGAATTCTGGTTAAGAGACTGGAGTTAATCATGTCCTACTCTTACTTTTTATCATAGTTATGACACTTTTGATATTTAAAAATAAATGTTTTTCCAGGGATTCTTTGACAAACGATAGTCTTCTTGGTACTGGAAGACAATTCGGGTATCCGACTATTTGACGTTAATTAAAATAATATCTAAAATATAGTAAAGTGAAAAGAAGAAAAGAAAAGTAACTTAACCACATTGCTAATGTTTCCCTTTACAGCAAGCATCCTATGTATCTTTCCCTTTCTGTCTCGGAGAAAACAAGTTTTTGGAGGGAAAATTGTCAATATATATAGAGTAAACGTTATATATATATATCCTTTTGTGGATATATTATGAGAGAATAATTTTTTTATTTAGTAAAAGCAGTAAGATTAACAGTTTTGTATCGTAGTTAGAACTTAGAACTCTTAACGTTTTTAAATATATTAGGTTGTTTCAAGTTTACAATGAAACCTCTATAAATTAATAATGTTAAGACTACACCAAAACTATATTTTTAATTAATTTATAGAGATTATTAATTTATCGATATACTAATTGAACCAAAAACTCAATTTAAGACTATAAATTATATTAATTTATAGAGATAGTATATATTAATTTATCGAGTATCAATTTAAAGAGGTTATAGTGTATATGATTATCCAAACGTAGATTGGGTTTTAGCTCACAGACATAGTTAGCAAAACTAACTCTCAATTGGATTCAACTGTTTAGTTAGTGGATGACTCTCGTAAACTAAGTCACAATAGTTGACGACAAAAAATATAGTGCTTACCAAATAGTGACCAAAGATTGGCAACCAAGCGTATGCGCTTGAAGCCAGTTACAAAAAAGAAAAAAAGTGTATCGCCTGAACAAGTGTACTGTTAATGTTTTTTTTCAAAAAAAAAAAAAAACTGTACTGTTACTGTGTATTCATGAAATAATTAAACTGAGACCAACAAACATTAAAAATGTCAAATAAAATAATTTAGACAATTTTACCAAAAAAAAATAAAAAAAAATAATTTAGACAAATGTTGTTTGGATAAGTTTGACAAAATGGTAACATACCATCAGTTCAAGTTATTCTCATTGAACTACTGGTCAATGGTTTGATAATCGATCTTAATCTTAATTAGTTGGCCAAAAACACTAAGCAACACCAATATTATCTTTATTTTATAAATGTACTCATTTTCGTTTTTAGTGCCTTATTCAGTTATCTGTGCTTAAGTTGGTAGTGGTACCAAGCTCATACTGACTTGACGATTTCCATTGGCCATATAAATAATGAAGTGGCTGAGTTAGTGCATTCTGCCAAATATTTAAAAGTTGGAATTATTGAACTGAATGTACAAATTATTTCGTTATATATATGCATGATAAATATGTCTTTTCTGCAGATAATTTTTTGTATGATTAGAGTTAAGTAGAATAGGTATTTTAAAAGTAGAGGAGTTAAGAGAATGTGTCACAAGAAAAGAAAAACAAACAAAACAAAACGTAGCATCCTAATTCCCTAATAATCCTATGCGTAAAAGAAATAGAACGGGACAATGAGCAAACCGATGGTTGAACAACTCCCACCTAGATTCCAATGCGCAATACAATAGTTTTCACTTTTTAGTAGTTTTTTTCAATGATAGGTCATCAGCAATATATATTTCACAATTTTTAATCGAAAGTCGTTCAAATATTGACAAAAGAATAAATATGGATAATATTATATATATATATATATATATAGTTTTGTTCTTTTTGAAAAGGCTTTTATAGATATCATGTATAGTTTTGTCTCCTTTTGTTTTCGTTTTTCTTGGTTCATCACAAAAATAGTAACCAGAGATTTTTTTTTTTTTTGTAAACTAATCAGAGATTTTTTACCCTCTGGCTTGTCTTGTACATGTCATTTTCCATCAATTACTTTTGTGTATACCAACTATCGAAGACTCCTTGTTTCACCACCCTTAGAGACTGATTTTCTTTACTTGTGTAAATGATATGAATATTCCTTTTGAACTATAATTATATGACGAGTTACGAGAAAACATGCGATGTTATAATTTTGTAATAAAAATATGACTGTTGCATTGTGAAAACCTTTGTTAAAAATGACGGTTGTATACTCTTGTAGTATTATTATGTAGTTAGAGTGTTCCCGGATAGACCCTCTCTCCAGGTATGCAAATGGGCCCTAAAGCATAGGCCCATATCCGTGTTTGTGTCCAGAAATCATGACTTAGTTCCCTCCAGCAGGTTTCACAACCTGGGTGTAGGAAGGAGCCCGTCCTTACCATTGGGCCATGATGTTCTGGACAACTATCTTATCTTTATAATAGGGTTGAAGTTAAATTATTCCAATTCATTACTATTTTTTGTAAGATAGACATTTTCTATAAAAAAAATATCAGTCTCTATTTTATTTATATCTTAAACAATTCTATTTTTAGAACATATTATATTTTAAACAAATATTAGAGTAACTTTTATTATTATTTATAGAGTTTTTTTTTGTTTTAGAAAAAATAAAATATATTGAAGATCTTCGTTTATGTTGATCACAAATTTGATGTTAAAAATAATCATATTTTCCTGTTTTACATTATAAAATTTTGACATTATTTTATTTGTTAAAATACAAATCTCATAGTTTGAACAGAAAAAATACAAATCTTATAAATAAATAAAAATGTTTATTTTCTAAACATTTCCTATTTTATATCATCAGGTATAAAACGCAAGGAAATAAATCCCAAATACTGTATACATATTTAAACTCAACTAGAACATTTTATAAATTAGAACAACTACCATCTATTGTTTTGCATTTTATAATTTTTTTTAATATATAGTTTTACGTGTATCGATATCCCACGTAACATGTTGTGCTTTTAATGCGAAAGAGAAAGTCTCCAAAATACAAAAGCGTAAAGATTTTGATAAAGGCTATAAAGAAACGGTGACTGATGATGTAAGATTCTCTCTCTCTCTCTCTCTAGGGTCAATAAAGTTTTCACCAGCTCTTCTTCTTCTTCTTACAGTCTTTTTCTGTGTTTGCGCGCGTGGAGAGAACAGCTTAATTAAAAAAAAAGAGAATATCAAATCTTTGCTACATATCTTTTGGCTGTATCCGTATATATGTTGTTTCTTCCTATCAGAAACTCAGATTTGTCTCTCAATGGTGGAAGAAGAAGACAAGTGATGGCTCTGTTTCTTGGAGTTTAGTTTTTTTATGATTCATTACATCTGAAAGGGAAATACAAATCAAATCTCTTGTTTCTTTCTCTGTCTCTAAGCCCAAAACCCCCCATTTTCAAATTGCTTCATTTTGAGATCAGTACAAAGTGAGTTTTATTTTCTTACATTTTGTTGATTGTTAGACCTCTGTGTTTCAATTAATCAATAATCTTTCTTTTGTTTACAATAGGTTCTTTTGGAGATGGGATTTGAAGACAAGAAAATGCAGAGTAAGAGACACAGTCGTTCCAAAAGGTTTGTTCTTTAGCTCTGTTTCAGTTTTTTATTCTCGGGTAGTTTAAATCTGTCCAGATGCAAAGTTATCTCGCTGCTTGATGGGTCAAAGTTTGAGTTAGATTTAGGACTAAAAAGGTTTAAACTTTGGTCTGAATCTTTGTTTATGGGTTTCAACTGGTTTTTGATTGATTCTTGGAATCTTGATTACTTTAATTTTTTTTTTAGCTGGACTGTTCCTGAAAAGAAAAAGCTTGAAGAGGATAATAATAATAATAATATCATTGTTTCTTCTCTGAATGCTTCTCAACGCTTCAAGCTGGTGAGTTCAGACCCAACAACAACAAAGACAACTTCCCTTTTCATTTATGATTTTTGCAAAGCTAATATAACACTCTCTAACTGTTTCTTTTCCTCAGGACTTACCTCGTTGCTGTGATAAATCTTTTGAAACGAAGAAGGAAGTAAAAGTCCAGAGCTCTCTGAAACAAGAGGTTTGCCTTTAAACTTCTTTTTTACCTCTCTCATCTACTCAAAGCATTGCGGACTTCGACGTCTTAATGCGATTCTTACATTACAGATTCAAGAGCTTGAGAAGAGGTTACAGAACCAGTTTGATGTTCGTGGCGCTTTAGAGAAGGCATTAGGCTATAAAACACCTTCTAGAGACATTAACTCTAAGGCCAACTCTACTCCAAAGGTAGAATAATCTTTTTTCTTTTCCTGGCGATGGAATGTTGTTGTGCAGCTCACAGATGATTTTTATATAATTTTTGCAGCCTGCAACAGAACTGATCAAGGAAATAGCGGTGCTAGAGCTGGAAGTTTCACATTTGGAACAGTATCTTCTCTCTTTGTACCGTAAAGCATTTGATCAACAGTCTTCTTCCGTATCTCAAAAACAACAACAGACTCCGAGTTCACCTAAGTCCACTCTTAGAGGCAAACGTCTGGACTTCTCAACGACACATGAACCTCGTTGTTTCTCCTTTGACAACAGACTAAAGAGCCCATGTTTGGTCCAGAAGGAACCAGATTCTCCTAGCCTTAGCTGCAGACAAGATAACTTAACCATGGAACCTAGGTGTTTCTCCTTCGACAGTAGACTAAAGGAACCTGGTTCTAATGCTCGGAAACTCAACTCAACAGTAGATTCTCAGGGCTTCTCCTTTGACAGTAGACTTAAGGAACCTGGTTCTGCTGCTAGGAAACTCAATCAAGAAGCCCCAACAGTAGAATCTTCTCAGTGCTTCTCCTTTGACAATAGACTGATACAACCTGGTTCTTCTGCTAGGAGACTCATTCAAGAAAGCTCAGCAATCGATTCACGGTGTTTCTCCTTCGACAATAGGCTGAAAGATCAGTCTCTTTACGAGGAAGAGGACAATGATTCATGTGTTCGCCGTTGCCAGTCCACTCTTAACCAACGTTCCGCCTTCAACAACCGAATATCTCCACCAGAAGTAAGTCTCACACTCTCTTATCATTATTACATCATTAGAGTTAAAACAAAGTGTGTAATAACTAACAGCTCACTTTTGATGCAACAGTACGTACATAGTGGATCAAACACTGCAAGCCTTGCAGAACACATGGGAACAAAGATATCAGACCACATATTCATGACACCAAACAAGCTATCAGAGGAAATGATAAAGTGTGCATCAGCTATATACTCCAAGCTCGCTGACCCTCCATCGATGAACCATGGTTTCTCATCCCCAAGCTCATCTCCATCATCAACAAGCGAGTTTTCACCTCAAGAACAGTTTGATATGTGGAGTCCAAGCTTCAGGAAAAACTCTGCTTTTGATGATCAGTTCGAGTTCAGCGGACCTTATAGCTCAATGATCGAAGTGTCACACATTCATAAAAACCATAGGAGAGGACGTGACCTTGACTTGATGAATCGAAACTTCAGGTCAGCCTAGCAGCTCTATCAGAGTGTTTTCTCTTGTTGTTCTTTCACTCAGAATGTACTTATTGGTTTATTATACTTATGCAGGTTGATGATTAAGCAACTGGAGAGTGTTGATCCGAGAGATCTTACTCAGCAAGAGAAACTAGCATTTTGGATTAACATACATAACGCACTTGTGATGCACGTACGTGGTTTACTCTCTCTAGTCCTTTGATCTCTTACCTCTGGCTTTGTTGTAATACTTTGGTTTTCACCATTACAGACATTTCTAGCAAATGGGATTCCACAGAACAACGGGAAGCGATTTTTACTGCTCTCCAAGGTAAAAATATTATCAACACACTTTTCTTGGTCCGCTTCAAGAATGATACTGAACATTTTGGAATCTGCTTAACATTTTCCAGCCAGCTTACAACATAGGAGGTCGCATGGTAAGCATAGAAGCGATACAAAGTTATATTCTTCGCATCAAGATGCCTCGTCCTGGCCAGGTAGGTCTCACTTCTTGAGTATCTCACAACTACAGATTGTCAATGTGACTGTGTTCTTAAGTTATCTACCTTTCTATTTGTAGTGGCTGAAGTTACTACTCATTCCAAGAAAGTTCAGAACCGGAGATGAGCATCAAGAGTATTCCCTCGACCATTCTGAGCCTCTCTTATACTTTGCTCTTTGCTCAGGCAACCATTCTGATCCGGCGGTAAGTAGAGAAGGCTTACACATTTGCTATCTTGTTTGAAGTGTTAAGAGATCTTGAATGTGTTTTTCTTTGGCTGTAGATTCGTGTTTATACGCCCAAGGGGATCTACCAAGAGCTAGAAACCGCGAGAGAGGAGTATGTTCGTGCAACGTTTGGGGTAAAGAAGGACCAGAAGCTAGTCTTACCAAAGATCATTGAGTCTTTTAGCAAAGACTCAGGTTTGAGTCAAGCAGCACTGATGGAGATGGTTCAAGAATGTCTCCCAGAGACAATGAAGAAAAGAGTAAAGAAACTTAGCTCAGGGAGGTCCAGAAAGAGCATTGTTGAGTGGATACCACATAGTTTCGTGTTTCGGTATTTGATAGCCAGAGAACTTGTTTGATGAATCTGTTCTTCTCTTTTGTAATGGTTATTGGTCAAGTGTATAGGAGGAGGGGAATGTATGTGTAGAGAGTAGAAATAGAGAGAGGGAGAACTGCATGCCGTTTGCCGGGATGATGTTTTGGCTTTGTTGTCTTTGTTTTATGTGGTTACTGTGTACATACTAAATCAATCCCCTTATTTTTTTTTTCTATGACCTTGAGGACTTCCTTTCATATAGAAATATCTCAATTTCTCTACTTCATATTTATCACTTGAAAATCACTGTAATGATGATCATTTGTAATCAACTATTTACATATTAATAATATTTTACACAATTAGGACACTACAGTTTCTGAAGAATCTGCTCTTATGCTATCCCTCACAATCTGAGGAAGATCTGTGAACAAAGTTCCAGGTTCTAACTCAGATACCATTTTGATTAACCTATGGCACATTGTGCTGAGAGTTTTTTAATAGTCTTTCCGTCCTAGTTGTTAAGTGTCTAGCAAAATTGTTATAGGTGTTGGGTTCGAACCTCAAGTTTGCACTATCACCTTTTTGAAATTTCATAATGAGATAGAGTAGATATTAGTGCAATATTTAAGGTAGGTTTAGAGTATACTTAGGAAGGTAGGTTTAGAGTATACTTAGGCATTGATTGGTATGGCTAATGAAGAAGCAATAACTTTTAATAATATGATTGGTAGAGCATTAGCAATATACAATTTTAAATCTTTAATAAAAATTAGTATATAATATATTTATTTTAAAATTATATATATTAAATTATAATATATATATATATATATTAATAATATATTGATAATATATTTGTTATTAAAAATAATGAATCTTAATTAATAACATAAATTAATTTTTAAATGTGAAATATTATTATTTTTTTAAAAATGTATTTTAAAATATAAATTTATTTTTGGATATAAAATAATTTTGAATATTATTAAATAAAATAAATAAAATATAAATTTATTTTTGGAAATAAAATAATTTGAATATTATTAAACAAAATAAATGAATTATCATTATATATATATATATCTTTTTATTTTATATATTAATATATAAAAGAGATATAATTAATTTATTTTATTTACTAATTTCAAAAATTATGTTTATTTTGAAAAACTTAATTAAAAATAAAATTTACAATTAAAATACTATTTTTAAAAATAATATTTCACATTTAAAATATAATATAATTTATATAATTAAATTATATTTTAAATGTGAAATACTATTTTTAAAAATATGTATATTGTAAATTTATTTTAGAGATCAAATTTTCATTTTCTAGATATAAAAATAATTTTATGATATCATTAAATCAAATAAATGAACTAATTATATTTATTTCTTAAATTTATAAATTTAATTTATAAATTGTAAATGCAAATGCTATTCCAAAATCTTCATATGAGAACATTTGCTAGAGAACATTAACATTTAGTAAATGTTTTTCTAAATGCTTTTCTAACAAATGTTGATTGGATAACGTGGAGTATAATGCTAATGTTAATGTTCTACCAATTAAGGCTTTAGTATTAAACAAAATATAGAAAAACGTGGAAGGGATATTATGATAGATTTAGTGTAAATTTAGGAAATATATTAACCGAAAATATGAAAAAATGGTAAATCATGCATCGAAGAGAGAATGTAAAAGTTCCAGTGACCACGTGTGTAGAAATTTGGTATGATCTCTTAAGGATTTACGGAACATCTTTAACCACTTGACCACAGACGAATGGTTTTAACCAAAAAATATATTCTATACTTTTTAACCAAAAATATAAAAGTCTTTATATTTTCGTGATTTGGCTGTAATATTGTAATATGTATTCTACATTATGTAGAACACTGTAAAGTAGGTAAAAAAATCTATTCTTTTGTAAGCTAAATATAATATAAAAGGCCAACAAATTATAACACATAAACAAAGAAATATATATTGTAGATTTGTGGTTATTAATTGTAATCAAGCAAACCTAATGAATTCTAACTAAAATAGAATGTATAAAAAAATTTGTTTGCATCTTTTACCCAAAATAGATTTATGCATAATAATTAGTATTCGATTTCTAGACTAAGTAAATTGCCAGAATGAGTATTTTATCCACAGCTATAACATAAAATAAATATGATTCTACTATTTTTTAAAAAAGAAAATTAAATATATATATAGTCATAATTATGTTTTCGATAGTTTTCATTTTTTTTTTCAAAATTAAGTTTACGATTTTTTCCATGACACAAAGGTAAAACATGCTTAAAATGATTAAAATATCAAAAATCCTAAAGAAAAAATAAAAGTTGAGAGTGTTTTTTTTTTTCCAATTCTCCTTTTTATTTATTTATCTTGAAAAGGAAAAAAAGAAAAAAAAAAAGGAAAAGGAAACGTGATTCCTTGTTAATTAATTTGTATTGGCCTTTTTCAATGATTTTAAACCTGACCCGTACGCCGAATCAGATGACTTTCCTTTTTTTTTTAAATGTCGGCATAGTCTAGTGTCTATATAAATGCGAATGGAAGTGGGTTTAGCTAAAAAGAAAGAAAAAATTTGGTGACACTACAATGGCAGAGGTTAGATGTCGCATCTCAGACGAAGACATCGTAGAAGGTTATCTGAGACCAAAGGTGAACGGGGCAGCAACAGCAAACCCGAGATACATCGTAGACAACATGGAGGAGGATGTGTACAAACGAGAGCCGTGGCTGCTTCCGCAACCAACAGATCCGATCCTAAACCCTAACGAGTGGTTGTACTTGGGGAAACGGGATTGGAAATATCTGTGGGCAGAAGGAGTTGATTGCGAGGGATCGTGGATCCCCGTCGAAGGTCGTTACCGGATCATGTCTGAGGATTCGGGTGAATTAATTGGGGGAGCCATGAGATTCAGATATTGCTTCAGGAACAAGAACGATAAAGAAGCTCCTATGGTCCTTAGCAATTGGTTCATGCGAGAGTATCGTCTCTGTGACAAATTCGGCAACCCCGTTAAAACCCGTCATGTTCTCTGCAAGATTACTTGTTACCCCCACCTTTGACTTTGACTGACTTTGTTGTTAAGTATTATTCTATTTTGACCCAGTTTGGTCTTTAGCATCTTTTTTATTTTTTTTTGTGAGACTAGACTACTACTTTCACATTTAATAAATATGTCTTTTCTTAATCTCTATAAATCGATTTAGCTAAGATGATTTCTTGCTAAAGTTTTTGTTTGTTTCTTTGTCATATATCATCAAGCTAGGGGTGTTAAGTGTGAATAATAATAATAGTGATTAGGATTTGCCTCTCTATCTCACGCTTGATGTTAGTGATTACCACTAGATTGATGGAGATGGTTCAAGAATGTCATCTTCTTATATTAAATCTTTACGAGGAAGAGGACAATGATTCATGTGTTCGCCGTTGCCACTCCACTCTTAACCAACGTTCCACCTTCAACAAACCGAATCTCTCCACCACAAGTAACTCTCACACTCTCTTATCATTATTACATCATTAGAGTTAAAACAAAGCGTGTAATAATTAATAGCTCACTTTTGATGCAACAGTACATACACAGTGGATCAAACACTGCAAGCCTTGCGGAACACATGGGAACAAAGATATCAGACCACCTATTCATGACACCAAACAAGCTATCAGAGGAAATGGTGAAGTGTGCATCATCTATATACTCCAAGCTCCTTCTCATCCCCAAGCTCATCTCCATCGTCCGCAAGCTGAGTTTTCACCTCAAGAACAGTATGATATGTGGAGTCCAAGCTTCCGGAAAAACTCTGCTTTTGATGATCAGTTCGACTTGAGCGGACCTTATAGCTCAATGGCACACATTCACAGAAACCATAGGAGAGGACGTGACCTTGACTTGATGAATCGAAACTTCAGGTCAAGCCTTTAGCAATAGCATTGCTTCACCTCAGTGTTGATTGATGCTAATAGTATTCATTGGTTTATTATACTTATGCAGCTTGATGATCAAGCAGCTGGAGTCTGGAGAGTGTTGATCCGAGAAAGCTGACTCATCAAGAGAAACTAGCATTTTGGATTAACTTACATAACGCACTTGTCATGCACGTACGTGGCTTTATCTCTCCAGTCCTTTTGATCGCTTACCTCCGTGTTTGTTGTTACTTATACTTGGTTTTCACCATTCCAGACGTTTCCTGCTAATGGGATTCCACAGAACAACGGAAAACGGTTTTTACTGCTCTCCAAGGTAAAAATATTATCAACACACTTTTCTTGGTCCGCTTCAAGAATGATACTGAACGTTTTGGACTCTGCTTAACATGGTGAAATTTTTTGGCAAAATATTGTTGACAGAAAACGGAGTTATGTTTGCATTTAACCTCAAATTTTAGCTTATTTTAGCAAAATTCCCTAAAAACAATATTTAAGGTTTAACCCAAAAAAAAAACTACATTATCGTTTTATTCTCCGTTAACGTGGCTTTGCGGAAAAAAGAAATAATACGATAAATGACAAATAGAATTAAAGTTCGTAACTTTCAGACAGCCAGTGCCGTGCAACAACAACAACTTGAGAGTTAAATGAAACCACGTTAGTTATGTCCAAAATGATATCTCAAATTTTAATTTTTCCGTTGCAAATACAGTGGCAACAAATTCTCATCCACATGTGAGCAATCCTAAAGTATATCTCAACTCTAAAAAAAGTCTTTAAATATCTCTGAGTGTCACTGCAATGTACACTCCATCCACAGAAAAACATGAAAAATCACTACAGAAACACCATCTCTATCTCTCTTACATATCTCTTTCTTTGTCTCTTTATCACATATGTGTCTTCACAATCCTTGATACGACAAATCCCCGATGACTTCAATACAGATCTAAAAGAAGTGCCTTACGTACAAAAACATCATGAGTTCTCATCGCGTCACTATAATGTCTCTCATTCGAAGACGGTAACAGGTATGAGAAATCTTCGTCCATCAACCTATTCTTACAAGATTGAGACAAACGTTATAGACAAATTTGAAACTCGTCCTTTCACGGTTGGTGGATACAATTGGTAAGTAAGAGTAATTTTCATATTTTGTTAACCTTTAATCAAATCTTATATATACTAAAAAATTCATTGATTTGGATCATCACAGGATTCTCCATGTGTACCTTAATGGGAACACAAAGGATGGTGGTGCAGGTTACGTTTCTCTTTACGTAGAAATAGACAAGTCAGGTTTCGATTCTGCACATCAAGAGGTTTACGCGGATCTCAGGTTTTACATCTTCAACAGGAAGGAGAGGAAATATTTTACCATCCAAGGTTTTTCTGCTAATTTTTTTGTTTAAAAAAAGAAAGCAAAAGAAAAAACTTTGAAACACCAAACGTTATATATAAAGTTACATATCTATATATATTTTTTGTGTTCATTGTAGATACGGATGTGTGGCGATTCAATGCCTTCAACACGATGTGGGGATTCTCTCAGGTCCTCCCCGTTGATACCTTCAAAGACCCGAAAAATGGTTACCTTTACGATGGAGAACACTGTGAGTTTGGTGTTGATGTGACCGTTCCTACTCCCTTTGAAGAATCAGAAACTTTCTCAATCAGCAGTAGTTCTGATAAATTCACCTGGAGAATTGAGAACTTCTCCACGTTGGTCAAAGATGCTTACTCATCTGTGTTCTCTCTTGGAGGAAAAAAATGGTGAGTCCACATCATCTTTGTGTCACCACTATTCATAACTGACTTCATGCATATTATTAAGAACAAAAATTGAGTTATTGTTTTATATACTATACACTTGTGGTAGTAACAAAACGTATCCCATATGTGATGATCAGGAACTTAAGAATGGTTCCAACTGGTTCTGGCTCCGGAAGCGGAAAATACGTTTCATTGTTTCTTCAACTTTCTACAAATCAAAGAAGAGCATATGAGTACATTTATGTTCGAGTCAAGTTGAGAAGAATCAATATTTTTTCAAAGAGAGAGGTGAGAGAAAGGATTCTCTCTTCTCTTTCTTCCCGAAACAAACTTTCACTCGTAGATTTCTTTGTGTTCTTCGCTCCGGTGACCGGCGGTGCTTCTCTGGCCGTCGGTCGCCACCTCCATCCTCTAGTTCCTCTCAACCTCTTCTCCTGGTGCTAAACGGCATGTCCCCCTCCTCTTTGCTTAAGTATCTCTGGTTTACGGTCGGGTTGCGGCCGGACTCGGCGGTTCAAATCGGAAGCTCGGGTGTGTGCTCGGTTTCTCTGGAGTGCTGGCGAGGTGGAGGATGGTCGGATTAACTCAGGAAGTGCCATCTTTGGAGGTAGATCTGAGATCCGTTTGCTAGATCTGGGTCAGATTTGGCTCGGAGTGTTCGCCGGTGTGCTTAGCGTCGCTGCCTCTGCTCGTCTGGCGTGTACTCTGATGGTTGCTATGCTTCCTCACGGCTCCTCTCTCTCCCTTGATGGTGGCTCTCGTAGAACTTCCCGTCTGGATCCCCGGATCTCAGATGAAATGACGAGTTGAGGTTCTCGCCTGGGACTTCTCTGGTCGATTTTTCCTTTCAGCTTAGCTGTTCGGCGTTTTTACGCAGACTGTAGATGGGAGCTCCGGCTCCTCTGTTTATTTACCTTCCAGAAAGAAGTTGTTCGTTGTGCTCCATGCCTCTCCCTTAGTTATGAAGCGTGATTTTTTTAGTGTCGTCTAGGGGTGAAGGGACCGGAGTCAGGAGCTCGAACCTCCGCTTGTTTCCCCTAGTCACAACTCGCGCTTACCTGTGCGCTTCTCTTCCTCGGTTTTGGACTCACAAGGTGCCGACTTGCTAGCTTCTGGAGTCACCAGCGTCTGGAGTGGACTTCTTTATGTGATGGCCGGACCAGGACCTAGTCACCCCTGCTTCGCCTGTTGCTAGTTTGAAGTCGCCTTCGGGACAATATGCGGGTCCTCGTATTGTTCTCCGGCTGTTCTGCTCTGTTGATCATCACTCTTGTTGCAGGTACCGTCGACAAGGCTCAGTGTTGTTCTACTGGAATTTCATAGCTGTTAGGAATTTCGTTTTAGTTAAGCTTTAGTCTTAGCCCCATGGGTTAGATTAAACCTTGTTTGTCTTGCAAAGTCTTTTTTAGCTTTTTTTGGGGCTTTGTTTTGACCTCTGCTTTAATTAGCATCCATTGATGCAGTAGGCTTTGCTTGCAAAAACTATTTGTATCCCCAGTGTCATTATCTTGATAATGAAATTCACATACTTGTCAAAAAAAAAAATGTTCGAGTCAAGTTTCGAGTTCTTAACCAACGCAAACTCAGTAACCGCGAATCGGAACGTAAGCGGATATATAGACATACTTATATTTATATTTATATTTATATTTATATATACACATTCTTCGCTATGAACACATTTTACAATATGACTAATGAGTGCTAATTTCTTGTAATCTTCCGGATTTTTTTTTTAACAGTAAGGAATTGGTACGGAAGAACCTATTCTTGGGGTATCGTGAACCTTATCTCTTTCGATGATCTCAGAGATTCGTCAAAGGGTTTCCTTGTGAATGACGCGTTGATCGTTGAAGTCCAATTGGAGGCTATTTCTACTACCACGTACTTCCCTTAGTTAACTAAAGGAACATTCAGCTCTATCTTTGTGTTATTACCAACCCTTTTGTGTTATTATTTTCGGCTATTATCAACCACTCAATTATAATAAGAATCCATGTCAAACTAAGAAAAAAGATTCGTAAATATATGTAATGTTTTGTTGAATGAACTTTGTAATCCCCTTCTTATTAATCGAGAAGTATTTTTAAAGAGTAACCTTTAGTTTGTAAGTTATTTACGGGTGTGTCATGCTGACGTGTCGGCACCATATTCATTCTCAGCCCATTTATATACTCACCCTCAATTCACTAGAATAATTACATATGAATGTCATTGTGATACATGTGAATAATCGACTTATATAATATACTCTCATCATCGAACATAACCAATTTATTCGCATTCAATTTCTGATGCATCCGTTTATAGCAACCTTAATTTACTGCATTTAATTTCGTGTATTAATTAAATGCCTTTAATTTATTGTGTTTAGTTTCGTGTGTACATATATAGCAACCTTTCTTGAGCGACTTTAATTTGGTGTCGATTTTGGTAACTACTATGATTGTCATTTATGATCCGTCCATAATAATTAAACAATCATTCATTTTATCATTCATTCATTTTCAAAATAGGTAATTATGCTGTCATTCTAGGATTGGCAATTATGAGTCAAAAAATATTGGGTATTAATTGCATCGGAAAAAAAACTTCGTGCCCAAGATATAAACCTATATATAATGATAGTGATCATTCCGAACAAAACAAGTCGTGTAGAGCAAATGTAAGTGTGATTATATAAGGTTTCCATTTACTTTTATTGCCTTATAATTCGTTTACATGTTGCTCCTTTTTATTGTCTGAAACATATCCGTCTAATGGTTTTCAGGGTTTTAACCGTAGCATTTTCAAGCGAGAGACATGAATCGTAGTGGAGCTTTATCTTTCGAATTCACAGGTTTTTTTTAATTCACAGTTTTTTTTTTAACTTTTAAGTATATTACTTTGAGCTTCACCTTTCTAAATAACAGGTTTTCGGCGAAAGACTAAGAATCCAAGATCAACGAAAGACTAAGGATCTTGCAATTAACTATGGTTGATTTTTCATCTGTAAGTTACCAAAATCCGATTTGATTGTGGTTTTTTATGAAGTTTGAGAACTCTGAGCATTTTTAGTAACTAATGCAGGCTACCGAAAGATGATTTGAAATTAACTATGGTTGATTCGAACTCTAGCCTTTCATTGTCGAATGAAGTGTCTGAGAAGCCTCACAGCTTTATCTTTCTAAGTCGGTAAAAAAATACTGACTTGCTTTACCTTTCTAAGTCGATTTTTTTTTTCAAATTAAGCAACAAGTAGCTTTCCTTATTTGTTTTATATTTACTTTTAAGAATATTATATGCAGCTGTTGGTTACTCTTTATTATTTTACTATTTTTGATTAGCAGTTATATTATTTCGGTAAATGCATAGACTTGATTTTTTTGGATTGTTGTTTATTGATTATTAGCTAAAACAATATGTACTCCAGACTTATTTTTGAATCCTTTACCCATTTAAATATCATAGTACCATATATTTCTCGTACCTAAGCAAAAATGGTTTAACCATTAAATTTTATCCCCTTACTATTAAAATAGAAACAATTTTGAAAAAAAACCTTAACAAGGTAAAATATTAACAGAAATGCCATTATTGGATACGTGGCAAGTAGGTAGGCCTTCTCAGGCAAATGTTAAAAAAACCATCGCTAACTCTAGGAAATTACGCGAATTGCCACTCGCACGCAAGGCCTTATTTATTCCTCATATAATATTATACCATAGTTTTATATATGTTTCCTTATCTCGATCTCCCTTTTATATTTTTCCCCATTTATCAATATATTGTCATCTCCTTCCCATACACAGATTTGAATCCAATTCTGTAAAGATGAAGTTGTCATTTGCACTCATCGTATGGGAAAAAAAATTGATATAATTTTTTTTTGTCAAACTGATATAATTTTCTTATTACCATCTACATTAGCATAATTCAAAAATTTCCAATATGTTTTTTAATACGAGTTATACAACAAAATACAATATCATTTATAATATCGAATTTGAATATAGTCCAACTTTATTTTATATCATGATTATTATCGTAATACAAGGAGATCTCTAAGAATATACGGATTTCTAAGACAGATCCGTGATATAAATACCTATTTTAAACATATTGTATTACCGTATTTTAACAGAATTGTTTTTTTTAATATGTGTATTTATTGATATCATAAGGTTTTGCGTTGGGGTAATTGATCATACATGAACAGACCACATATTTTCGGATTTCGAATATAAGCCAGGAATTTTTAGTTCAATCATTCAATTTCCGTAACTTTAGATAATTGATATGGTATAACGTATTGAGATCCCCACTAAATTAATACGGATCGGAGGACAGTCATCCATGATCTACGGGATATGATATACATATGATTCGTATATGAAAGGGAAAAAAAAGGAACCTGTATAAATGTAAAAGAATTGGTTACATACTTGACCCGATATGTAATTAATTTTCTCTTAATTTGAAATATTCAAAAATTTAAATAAAAGGAATGCAAAAGGAACAATAATGATCACGCATTATAGGGGATTCGTTAGTTTCACAGTAAAAGAAAAGTCAACAATAAGGACAAAACTTGGTTCCCATTTCATCTATTTTTATTGAACAAAACTTAGGTTCACCCCCTAGGGTGAATCTCTACATTCACCCAGCAATAGGATTTAGTTATTTAAGATTTGATATCTTTTAAAAAAAGAAACTAAATAATAAGAATTTAATGAAATAAAATTATGTTTTTAGATAAATAAAAAATAGTAGTAATTATCAAAAAAAAAAATTATTTAATATTGATAAATCTGTCAACAAATACTAAACCCTAAACCCTAAATTATAAATACTAAACCCTAAACCCTTGGGAAAAGCCTCAACCCTTGGGCAAATCTTATATCCTAGACCCTTAAATTTAAACCAAACCCTAAATCATAAACTAAATCCTAAACCCTAAATACTAAACCATAATATTAAACCCTAAATTCTAAACACGAAACCCTAAACCCTAAACTCCTGGACTAATATTAAATCCTAAATCCTTAATCCTAAACCATAAATCATTTTGAAATTTAGGATTTCGAGTTTACTATTAGAGGTCATGATTTAGGGTTTTAAGGTTTAGGATTTAGTTTATGATTTAGGGTTTGGTTTAAATTTATGGGTTTAGGGTATAGGATTTTTCCAAGGGTTCAGGCTTTTCCCAAGGGTTCAGAAATTCCCCAGGGGTTCAGACTTTCCCCAGGGGTTCTGGTTTTCCCCGAGGGTCTAGGGTTTAGTATTTAAAATTTTGGGTTTAGGGTTTAGGGTTTAGTATTTATCGATAAATTTATTAATATTAAACAAAAAAACTTTTTTCTATAATTACTACTATTTTTTATTTATCTAAAAACATAATTTTATTTCACTAAATTCTTATTATTTAGTTTCCTTTTTTGAAAGATATCAAATCTTAAATAACTAAATCTTATTGATGAATGAATGTAAAGGTTCACCCTAGGGGGTGAACCTAAGTTTTGTTCATTTTTATTCATGAGCTAAAGTAAATGTGGGATGTATCGTAACGATCTAATTGCATCCTCGATAGATATTATTATTGACTAAATGAAAGTTTCCTATAATGCAAGAGTGAATAATGAATCATTTAAGCCGAAATTTTCTCATTTTTATATTTAGCTTTTGCATCACGGCTTAGGAGTACCATATAAACACTTTGATCTCAGCCAATAAGAAGCACAAACTACCAGAAACCTATAAACGTTGCAACCTAAAAAAAAGACCCAAAAGGCGACGGCTACTTTCCTAACATTCTACGTGGACTGTTGTTTGAACGAAGCACATATTGCCATTTGATGTTGCCTTTTGTTGTTTTTTCAAACTTTCCTGACATCCTACGTGGTTTAGTTCCTCCTAAGTTCTCTATCAGTATGTTAAGTCAGTCTTCTCTATTACTATACATAATTCGAATAGCTAAGTCTGCTCACTAGACTTTTTTCTATATTTTTTTTATTTTAAACTGATGTTACAATGTTTGTAAATTGTGGTAAGACCTCTACAGGGCTTTGGTAGGTGTAAGAGATATTGAACTAATTGAACAACAGAGAATGGAGTTTTCTTAAATCATTATACGATATGTTCTCATTTTTTGTTAACTTTTTAAAGTTATAAAGGAACATACTAAATACTTGACTATATTCAAATAATAACAGGTTCTTAGAAATTAAGTGTGCTGCATATGGAAATCTAGCTTAAGACATGGAAGTGAAAGTGTTTACCTTTACAAGTTCGGCACAGTTGTTACTTCTTATTATCCTCTTATTATTAAAAGAGAAGCAGTTTAAAAAATAATTTAGTTACATTTCTGCTATTTTACTTCTACTTGCAAATCCTTAATTTTTGTCATGTAATTTTTTATTACGAAATTAACATAAATAATGATAGACATTAAAAAACATGGAAATCAATATATTTTTTTCTGATAAAGTTTAAGAAGAATATCATTTTAATACCAAAATGTAACCCCTTATATTGTGTTTTCTCTACACTTTTTTAGTAAAAACTCACTTTTAAAAATAAAAGATAAATTAAAAAAAAATCATATGTATTTTAAGTCATAATAGATATTAATATTCAGTAATGGGTCTCTTTTACAAATATGAGTCTATTCAACCCACTAAATTTCAAAATTCATATTATTTATTTCTTTTTTTTTATATTTCCAACCTAATATTATTTACTTCAATTTATTTTTGTTCTTTTACTATTTTTATATATTCCGGAGCCTATATAATTTTAATAAAATATAACGATACAACTTCGATAATAATATAATTATTTTTTGTCAATTATAATAATATTATGGTTACTCGAATATTCCAATAAAACTTTTTATTGAAAACTTCAGTAAAAATACAATCCCAAATTATTTTTCTTTGCATTAATATGTATATCAAACATTATTTCTGCTAACCTAAACTATGTATAATATGCCATTTTTCTTTTACCCTTTCAGTATTTATAGATTAGAATTTATAATCTCTTTTAGTACATTCACCCTGCGCAAGGCGCATGTCATCATCTAGTGTTTTACTATAAGGTTTTCATGTCAATAATAAAACTCTTTTATTGTGTGTTATGTTTTATTTTAGAATTTTGTATATCAAACGTAGAACATGCATTTAATTCATGGGTGAATAAGTATTTTCCATTGACTCGAGAGGAAAAAATAATAGGATAACAAAGAAAATCAAGTGTTGATCATTTGAAAAGACATACGGCGTGATATTACGAACGACCATATAAACATCAGCAGACCAAAAAGTCAAGAATTTAACATAGAAGAAGATATATCCTGTTCAAGTAAGGTCGTAAACATAGAAGAAGATATATGTGTATGTGTTTTTTGTCTTCCAAACATCTCCTACATCTCACGTATAATCTGTAGAATGAAGATTCTCTGGACACTTGAAAGTTGAAATAAGACATTGTAAATATACAATTTTACAAGAAATCACTTAAATAGTTTTAAATACTTGTATTGTATAATCAGAATAATTGGACATTACTGTTAACAGCTGTGTTCACTCACCCAGAGGAGATCTCGAGCTCACCTAAATCCACTCTCAGAGGAAAACGTCTAGACTTGTCAACAACACATGAACCTCGGTGTTTCTCCTTGGTTAACAGGTTGAAAAGTCCCGTGTTTGGTTGAGAAAGAATCAGATTCTCCTAGCCGCCTTAGATGCAGGCTAACTTAATGCGACGACAGAGTTGACCTTTTCTCATCCGTACATTAGATGTTTGAGTAAGAGAGCGTTTAATTCTCTACCATACCATCCCCTACGCTTCTCTAAGGTGTGGTTAGGCATTGCTCACATAACCAAGATCTATTTCTGTACCATCAGCATTGTTTGTGTCCGACCGATAACAAACATATTGATCAGTGCATGCATTAAGAACCAGTGAAACGTGAAACGTGTAGCTCCGACCGGTTTTTATTGACCATTGTTTTAAGAATATATATAGCTGTTTGTAGGTTGATGATGAGGTGCAATATATGAGAGATGTCAATTCAAGTTCCACATTGGAGAATTAGATAAAGAAAGTCTAATATATAATTAGATAAATAGATGTCTAACTTTGATTAGTACGAAGCCTTTTGGATAGGAGTGCAAAAGTATATTCATGCGGACCGGTCTCTAAAATCCAAAATAGACAGTATCATAATAATCAGACAATACAGAACTGGATATGGGCTCACTGAATCCCAACAATATATTGTTTGTTGGTTATTTCTTACATTGTCCGTCTTTTGCTTACCGAGCGATAGTATGACTTTTGGCGTTTGCTAATAAGGTTTTTTTTTTCTTAGCCGTTTCAGATCTTTAATGGGGTTGCGTTGTAGAGAATAGAGTGAGTTACTTGAAATCAACTAACACGGACCCACTCCATTTTTGAACATCGTACTGTTCAGAACGGAGATGAGCATCAAGAATATTCCTTCGACCATTCTGAGCCTCTAGATCTCTTATACTTGGCCCTTTGCTCAGGCAACAATTCTGATCCAGCGGTAAGTAGAGAAGGTTTACACATTTGCTGTCTTGTTTGAAGTGTTAGAGATCTTGAATAGTTTTATAGAATAAAAATTAGAAATATTAGTTATCCATAATACTATTAAATAACTATATATTAGCACACATATTTATCAACAAAAAAAGTAACAATTATGTTTTATTTAATTTTACTAAAAAAATAACTTAAAAAAGTAACAATTATGTTTTGTTTAGTTTGATAAAAAAAATTGAACTTAAAATAAAATATTAAATTATTAAAATCAACATTTTAAGTATGATGATCATATCAATAAAATATATTATGTATATTATTATATATTATATAATTTACATATAATTATACCATTATAATTTAATTGATCGGTTTTATACGGTTTAATTGGTTTATATACCAAACCATATCCATATACCGTAGTTTCTTAGAAATGACATCCATTGTATATTGGTACTCTACCAAATTCAAACTATTTTTCTATTTCGGTTTTACTGGATTAAACACTCTTTGTCACTCCCATGAATCTAATGTACATTTGAAACTATTCACCATTGTTATCATACTATAAAGCATAAACAAACACAAAAGCTTTTCTAGTTGTGGCATATTATGCAAACTTTCGATAAAAACTTGGGGGATATAGCTTTATGAACGTAAACGACAACAACCAGTGAGATTGATGAAAATTATAGATTCTTGGAAGTATGGAAGAGAACTTAAGCTTGCTCTGAGATTGATGAAAATTATAGATTCTTGGAAGGAGTTGATGAGGCTATAAGAATACTTGATATTCTGAGCGTGGCTAAATAGAAGATTCCGGATTCTTCATTTTATACATTGGAAGTGCTGATCATGAGGGAACATGTAGCCAGAGCTTCTGGGCAGGTATAAAATTTCCCTTTTTCGTTAGTATTCTTGTATTTTTGCCAATTGTTCCTGCTGGATTTTGTTAATCTTTCTATAGCTCTCGAGGAATGGGTATATTACCATTGTGTGTATTATCGAATTATCATCATGGTTATGGTTTGCCTTCGCCAAATATTTTCATGGTTGTGTGCTTATATACAAACAAAATTCATAAGAATAGATAGGATATATATATATATATATATAGATGAAGGATTACGTATACAACACACATGCATTTTTGTGTTATACAAATACAATCAAAGATCAATTTAACAAGATAAGTACTCAAGAGCACAGATCTCTAGTGTTTGTGTTGATATTGCAACTTTACTAATTCGCCCCTTTCTGTTTTACAGACCTATGCGGTACTCTCTCATTTTTGTGTTATACCTAATGTCATACATTGTAGTGGATGTTGATGTTTCAAAATTTCAAAAGGTCTAGGCTAACCTTTTGGAATCCATTCTTAAAGGTAGTGTACTGGATTCGACCGATCGAAGTTGACATATACCAAATATTCATGGTATCTAAGAAAGCTGACATGGACAATGAAATATAATATACGAGAAATAAAAGTTAATAAATCTTACAAAAGGTTATTAAACATTTAAACGATTACAAATCTCTAAAACATCAAATAATTAAAGATCAAGTGCAATATTTTTTTTGTTTATATAATAACTTTCAAAATTCAACCACCTAGCGAATAAATTTTAAATAACAATCAATTCGTTTAAATAAAAATATTGAAAAACCAAAAACAACTGAAATGAAAGTGAACTAATGCCTCACTGAAACCATACAAGTTAGAAAATATTCTTTATTCCACTCCCCATGAATCTAATGCACATTTGAAATTATTCACCGTTCTTATTTATCATACTATAAATCATAAACAAACTCAAAAGTTTTTTTTGGTTGTGGGATATTATATTCAAACTTTCAAGGAAAACTTTGGTAGATAGCGTTGTGAATGTAAAATATATTTATTTTTTATCTTTAATTTTCTGATAAAACTCTCTTACTTTTTCTTTTTCTTTATACTGTTTGGGTTTATGTTATGAAAAATAAAGCATCTTAGATGGATTTATGTTATATAATAACTTTCAAAATTCAACCATCCAGCGAATAAATTTTAAATAACAATCAATATGTTTAAATAAAAATATTGAAAAGCCAAGAAAAAAACTGAAATGAAAGTGAACTAATGCCTCACTGAACACCATTAAAGTTAGAAAATATTCTTTATTCCACTCCCCATGAATCTAATGCACATTTGAAATTATTCACCGTTCTTATTTATCATGCTATAAATCATAAACAAACTCAAAAGCTTGATTCTGAGATATTATATGCAAACTTTCAAAGAAAATTTTGGTAGATAGCATTGTGAATGTAAAATCTATTTATTTTTTATCTTTATTTTTCTGGTAAAACTCTTTTACTTTTTTAATACTGTTTGGATTTATTTTATTTAAAATAAAACTTTTTAGATGTACTTCTAACATAAAACCAATTGATGATAAGTGGATTCATTCATATATCTTATATACTTATTTAAGATCCCTTTCAACTTCTAATTTCAACTTCCAATATAAGACATTTGTCTCTAATACTCTATACATTTATATAATTAACTAATTTACGCTTGGTTTTCGATTAGTTGTTTTGACATTATGCACATCACACGCGTTACACTTATCATAATCTTGAACATGGCTGAATACCACTAATGTTACTCTTTCCATTTCTTAAAAATTGTTAATTTGACATTTTAACACATATTTATAAAATAAATTAAATACATTTATGTTTTTAGTAATTATATTTATTTTACCAATAATATTTAAGATAATAAAATTATTTATAAAATAGGTGCAGTTTACAATAATGAATTGAAATAAGTATAATTTACATTGAAATTCTAAAATAATACTCTCTTTTGTAACTATAAAAATGTTAAATGATATTTTTAAGTGATAGAAAGAGTAAAATAGTGTTTCCCTGAATCTAATGTACTCTTGAAACTATTCACCATTGTTATCATACTATAAAGCGTTAACAAACTCAAAAGCTCTTTTAGAGCATCAGCAAAAGTGAACCCCCCATGGGATTCACAACTTTATTTTTTTTTCATTTTCTTTTATTTTTTCCATTTTTTACAAAAAAGAAAAACGGACCACTAAAAAATCACTACGTGGCGAACTCGTGACGACCCGGGTTCATCCAGACGAACCCCAACTCCCAAAGTTCGTCACTGTTCATTATTTTAATAATTTTTTTTTTGGGAAGTGTGTGAACCTTTCCATGAACCCTTGATGGGGATGGTCTTAGTCGCGGGATAGCTTTCAATAAAAACTTTGTGGATAGCTTTATGAAGGTAAACTCTTTTTCTTTTCTTTTTCTTTTTGGTCAAAAACTCTTTTTCTTTATCTTTAATTTCTGCTAAATTTCTTTTGTTTTTCCTTTCTTTCTTTTCATGTTGTTTGGGTTATGTTATGTGACAATACACTTTTTCTCTCCAAATAATACACTTTAAAGTGCTCCCTATATAAAAATGTATTTGCTACTCCTTCAATTATAGTGTGGTAAAATAAATTATAATGTGATAATATAATATCTATATCCTACACATTTAAAATTAGAGTCAATTTGCTGAAAACTCTAAAAGAATTGTGAAATTAAGTAAGTACACATGATGTGACAAGTTTATCTCTGTAGAAAAAAGTATCATAGGGGGGGAGTTAGGGTATTGAGCTAATTAAGTGATAAGTGGTGGGTAGAGATTGCAATTTCCCTTAAAATTAACCAATTTTATATTTCTATCATATGCTAAAAAACAAAAGAAGAAGTGGGCTTTTAAAAGTAGGCCCTGATGGTTAGGCACCGCACGTACCGTCTCATTAAAGTCTTGTTCCAAACTTATTACACCCACTCCCTTTTGTTTTTCCCTTCATCATTTTCCAGCATTTCACTTCTCATAGATATTAGATATACAAGTGGACCAAAAATATCGTAATCAGACCAAACCAAATTGGTTGAACCGAACCAAAATTATATATACAAATCGACTGATTTTATTAATTAGAAAACTAAAACCAAAATCGAGTTGGAAGCTTTTCGTCGGACTCAACAATACCTAAATAAGAATATTTTCGAGTTCAAATTTTTTTCCTACTAAAACAAACCAAAATCCAAACCGAAACCAAAAGCTGAAAGCCTGTAACTAAAAATAAATTAAGATGTCATCGTAATCTCATGAAATCGACTTTGTCGTAATGCATCAGACGGGACCAAGTCGGGTGATGCGTTTCAGACCTAACCACATAGAGTGTAGGGTCACTTTAAGTCAAATGGTTGAATCTACGTGATCTTTCATTGCACTACTAGATTTTTGACCTGCCCTTTATATTTTTTTGTTGTAAATTTATTTTACGTAATAAAAATTATGATTTCTGAAAAATTATATATTTTAATTTTTTATGAAAATTATTTTAAATTTACTTATATGAATTATTTTTGTTATTTTAAATATGACTAAATTTTTAAAGAATCTAAATAATTATAATCCGTAATATGATTGTATTTATTTAAACCGAAGTTAAACTTATTTTACACTATTTTTTTAATTTAAATAAAATATTTTATTTCTTCAACACTCTTGTATTGAAAAATTCATTTGTGCGTTTCAAAACATTTTCTATAATTTTATTAAATTTAGTTTATGTGACTTAATTTTTATTTTAAATGAAACTATTTTTTAAGGATTTGGGATAATTCATACCCGTATTATGATTTTGTTGATTTAATCATTGGTTATTTTAACTTGATTTTATTTTGAGGTTTCAGTTAATAAATGCTTTCAAATAATTAATAATGTGAAATATTTTTTGGAAAGATATGGTGCAAACATTTAAAAAATAAAATTTTCAAAAAGGCTAAGAATTTGATTATATCAAATATTCTTTAATATAATTGCAAAATAATGACTTTTGATTGGTTGTAAATAATGCTGAAAAAAAATATAGGCAATTTTTATAATTACTTAAAAATTTTAGAGGTAAATTCATAAACATGCATCTGCTTTAATAGTATAGATTTACAACCGTGAAAATGCGGACTTTCTCTGAACTTTTTTGTGTAAAGTTTTAGAATTAGATCGCGAGTATCCGAGTATCGTAGACATTACACGAAATCGTAGAAGGATTAGGTCATGTTATCTAAGTAACTGAAAATTAAGGGATTTTGAAACAAACTTTTTTTTTTGAAACAAACTTACTAGCGTTAGTATAGAAATGCCATACACCAAAAGAAATTAGTATATACACTGATATGATACGTTTCTACTAGGATTTTTAACGTCTTAGGATTCTCAAGCTTATTTAAGAGAATTTATACACAATTTTAATAAAGTTCCAAAATTTATATTTGTCTCAATTTTGATCTCTATTAATTGTGTAAAATTAATAGATTTTATCCAATTTTATAATATATTACGTAATCAGAAAATCATTATGTCAACTTTTTTTTGTTTGAAAAATCATTATGTCAACTTGCTTGATTAATATTGTGTAATACAAGAAAATAGTAAATATATGTATATGTATATCTAATTTTCATCTTAATCTTGGAATAAAAATGTATAATCAAGTTTTTGGCAATAGGGTTGACAAGTTTTGGATTATATTTCACTATTTGTTATCACCAAGTATTCACTAAATTCTTTACCATATCATATTGATCAGAGATTATAATGAGTAAACTCCTCCAGGATCAGAATATTCATTTTAAAACTTTCAACAAAAGTTTTAATGAAAAAAAATCCTCAACTAAGAAATACAAATTAAAAAAAAAAATCTCACCACCACAATAATTTTACAATATTTTTGAAAAATTGCAATGATAAAACCCTTGCCATATCTTTTCTTTATCATTGAAAATTAAACTAAAGTTAGTTGAATGAGGGATAAAATGACTCAACTTGGGGAATGCCATCTAATGTAAACCAAAATAAAAATATTTTAACTAGGTTTTTGTTGAGAAACATTGCAGCTTCATATCATTTATGTAATCTGATATTATATTTTTGATGATTTTATTGAAAGAGAGATAATGTTTCAGATTAAAAAAAAACATCTAACATTGATGTGGTGTTTTCGGCAGTTCTTTAGGCGATATCTCAAGAGTGTAAATTGATAAGAAAAAGTTGCAACTTGCAGCAATAAAATAACACGGTTGATATGTTGATGAAATGGTGAGTGCAGCTTTAGGTGTTCTGTTTTCGGTTCAGTTTTTTTTTTTACTTTCGATTTTTTATGTTCTAGATATATAAGATTTGTTAGAGTATTTACAAATCTTAGTTTGTGTTTAAGTTTTCAGTTTGGTTCGAATAATAAAGTTGGGATCCAATTTTGTTTCCGTTCTTCAAATATATGGTATTTTATAAAATAAGTTATTTGAGAAAATGAAATTTGCACCTAATAACTAAACAAAATTCCAAAATTAACTAATTAACCAATTTCACACTTTCTCGTCTCTTTTCTCTTCTTATATCTTTTTTTTTGTCAACCCTATTTCTCTTCTTATATCTCGTCTCTTTTCTCTTCTTATATCTCTCTACCCTATTTCTACAAAACTAATTTTTCTTTTTTTTTGGTTATTTCACAAATAATCCTATGAAGAAACCAATATGTTGATGCTTGAAAGGTTATATCATTAAAATCTCAGTTTATATGCCAAATGCCAACCTTTAAAATGTTAAATTGAAAAAAATGGCATTCTTTTACAAATTCCGTTGTTAGTTTTGGTGTTTAATCCATGATGTATTCTGTTAAAAAATGGTTTGGTTTAGTTTACCTTCCAATCATCATACTAGTTAAGAGATCAGTCACATGGTCTATCTATCCATAAATTTGTGGGCCACTTAGTTTACACTATACCCATCTTAATTACAATGATAGGGATCATCCAATTAAACTTGGGGTTCTAATGGTAACATGGGAACATAGGAACATGCGTTGATAAACAAACCGATTGAACGGACAATTGTGGTTCGAACAAAACAAGCATATCAAACCGATCAAAAGGTGCAAAACAAACAACAATAGAAATAGATCTTGATCCGCGCTTTGGAAGCGCGGAATATTTTACGATGAAAAATTTCATTAATAACTTAACAAACATTTTAGTAATTTTTAAAAAGTGTATTTAAAATATTTTTGCATTTAAATCAGTGTTTTTAAATCCAACCTGATTGTGATTATACCGGTTATTCCGAAGATCTGACAATTCAATTTAGATTTTAAAAATATTCATATTAAAAAAATCATAAAAATCCGAGACTAACCGATTGAACTGATGGATGACCGATATGTAATCTGATTTGATTTAAATTGTAATAGTTTCATAATTTGTAATCTTATAATCCAAATTTTAAAGTTCATTATTTTGTAATTTATGAATTATGACGTTTCTACAAAATTTTAAAGAGAAAATGATAGATATAAAATAACAAAAATTAATAACTAAGATTAATTACTAAAAATATTAGTTATTTTATAAAAATATATTGTTTGGAAACATTGATAGTAGTATAAAAATAT
Source organism: Raphanus sativus (assembly GCF_000801105.2). Lineage (NCBI taxonomy): Eukaryota > Viridiplantae > Streptophyta > Magnoliopsida > Brassicales > Brassicaceae > Raphanus > Raphanus sativus. The sequence continues at coordinate 33,965,089 of NC_079514.1, read as the reverse complement.
ATTGTTTGGAAACATTGATAGTAGTATAAAGAAATAAGTATATTGTTTGGAAACATGAATAGTAGTATAAAAAAATGAATATTAGTGATTTAATGTAGGTTTAACTATAAAATATAAAAGTGTATTTAATTTAAAAACTTACAAAATAAATGTTAGGTCCAACCGAATGTTTCTGTTTTAATAAAATAGATGAATCAGACTCTTCACAATACAGTTCTCATATTTTTAGTACTTTTCTTTTATATTCAAGGATGTCGGGATTGTAATCTTTCTTTGTAATGATCAGTAAAATCAATCCAGATGCACATTGTATTAACATTATAAAAGTCTTACATCGCACATATAACTATATCTTTTCCTGAAGAATCAACACTATTATTGTTGAGCCAAAAATCTAACATTCCAAAAACAGTTATGATAGAATTGCAACTTTTATCCAAGACGAGGAGGCTGTTTAAGAAAAATAATAATAATGCGTTTTTTTGGAATTTTCTGAAATTATGGACGTAAATCATCCAATCACATGATTGTAAACCAAGTACAATCACTTTTCCCACGTTTTAAAATGCAATTTTTGCAACCCCTTAATAACTATATATTCACAAATTAACCCCTAATAATAACTTAAACCCCAATCTACCCTTCACTCTTCTATCTTACTCAACTTGACCTCATACTTCCTCCTTCCGCTACCACCACCACCGCCGCGTCTTTTCCCATTCCTCGTCTGACCGTTAGATCCCGCCGCCGCAACTCTCCGGGCAGAGAAGATAACCGGAGAAACACATTTCCGGCGACACCGGCATTTATCTCGGCCGCAAGAACCACCGCTTCTCATAAGAGCAGAGCTAGCTTTAACAGCCAATGCAGCCATCTCCTCCGCTTTAAGAGACCGATGAAGCGAACCGAGAGGTAAAGCGAAGTAAAGATGTCCAAGCTGAAGCTCCTCGTCGGCGCTAATGGCGGACACGGCGTCGTCAAAATCCATATCATCGGAGTTACAGATAAAACACATGGGATGCTTCTGCAGAACGTAACCCACTTTGACCGGAGTCGTGAACTCCATCATCCTTCCGTCTTGCAAGATCAGCTTCGCCGTGGCCACCTGTGTCGACTCGTACGACATGCATATACCCATTTGGGTTGACTGACTCACTGAGTCGACTCGGTTTCTGGCGAAGATGAATAGTTTGGAGAGGATGAAGAGAAATGTGTTATTGTGTGTGCATATATATTAACAAGACGTGCCACGTAAGTTTTTGGTGTTATGCGATTATGTTTATTGATATTGAAGTTTGAAGTTTGAACGACCAGTGGGGGCAACGACAGGCTGTGCAAGTAAGTTGGGAGGATGACAGCTTGTTCTGTAGATTAATTTACCCTTCCTTTTAGGGTTTAATTACTAGTTCTGGGACTGTGTTTATTAATCAAGCTCATTTATAAGTTTTACGTACGATGGTTCTCATAATTCCGTTACTAGACTTATTTATCAAAGATAAAATTGACTATTAAATTTTGAGATGTATATATGGGTGTGAATGGGATAATTACGTCACTTCGAGTGAAATATAACGACTCGTGGATAAATTGAATAGTTATATTGAATCTCAAAAGTAACACACGTTAATATGCTTTAAACACACATATTTTAACCAATTGTATTTTCACGTAGAAAAAAATGAAAAAGATATTAATAAGTTGATTAAAAAAGATGAACTCGTCCATATGTTAAATCATTTTTGTTCCATACAAAATATTTTGTCACTTTTTCATTTTGGCTTTTTGTAAAAAAATTGTCACTTATTTAATTGTTACTTAGATTTTGGTAATTTTAGAAAATGCTCTTCAAACTTTAAAGATATGGTAAAAAAAACTTAAAACGTATGCTTTTTTTCTTTCTATTTCATTAGAAATTTCCATGGATTTCTCAACTAAGAAAATAGATAAACAAAATTAAGAGAAAGCATTTTTTTAAGATAAGATAGAAAACAAAATTAAGATAGAAAACATGATATTTTATTGGCATCTAACAAAGTATCATAATATATATTTGCTTTCTTTTATCCAAAATGAATTTGTTATCAGTGAAAATGATTTATACAATGTATTTGAGGATTGAATTTCTGGATATTTTGCTTATTAAAAAAATAGATTTTAATTACTGCATTAAAAATGCCTTAAAATGTAGACAAGTGAATAGTGTATCATTTACTAAAAACAAAAACATAGAAAAAATTAATTAATTAATTAAATATTTTCTTTATTTAATATTTTTAAAAATAGCAAAAAATAATAATTCTTAAGGAGCATATTTTGGTTCATGATGTATCTAATTTGTTTGTTTGTTGAAAACGTATATGTGTGATGGGATTTGATGTGTATGTGGGGGATATGTATATATAAGTTGCATGATCTGAAATTTATTGGCTTGATAATGACATAATATAAATAAATGAATAGGGACCATGCATATATTATATATGGTTCCCTTTTAATATTATATAAAATATAACTTGCAGTTTTATTTCATTTACATGCACGAAAAGATTAATGGCTTTCATAGACCTCAAACTTATAATTTTGATTGGCCAAGAAGCTACGAGATGCAACCATTATTATTTAAGTTCATTGTCAACCTGAGTATGTAGGGACGAACACTAGAACTAGGCAAATTATTTGGTAGTTTTTATAGAATTATTTTGGATTACTCCACTAAGTATAAATGCTTTATATCTACATTGATAAAATTATTTTGTTAGAAAGCAAATCAACACCAAAACCTACTTATCATATTATCATATAACTAGAATTGCGAGGTTTTATCCATAAAAAGATATGTTTTATTGGTTATTCTTTTTAAGTTATAAAAAAGATTATTATATAACATATCCTCTATTTTAGGTGTATATAAGAGTATTTCCAATTTCATTCAAATTTTTGATCTAAAATATAATTTAGAGTAAAATATTTAAATTCGAATTTAACTTTTTATAAAAAAAAATTATTTTATAGATAGATAAAGTAATATATTTATTCTTTTTATTATTTTATTTTTACTTTGAAATAAAGTACTTTTAACATATAACCCAACTCTACTATAGAATTATTATATTTAAAAAAATAAAAATGCATTGTTCCTATTTTGTTTACACTGAAGTTTTATTAAAATAATAAAAAGATTAGAGCTGACCAAAAAAAAAGATTAGAAGGTCTATATATTAGTTTTTCTCCTCTTTAATTCCACTCGCAAAAATTAATTAGCCTAACTCACGCATAGCACATGTATTTTTCATTTAGATTAGTTAACGAAAATATTGTTTGTTTTTGCCTATTTCTTACTCTTAATGAAATGAAATTTCATATTTTTCATTTCCATTCGATATCTCTGATTCAAACACACATATTACTTGGCTTTAAGAGAATCATATTTCAAGGATGAGAATGTTTTAAATAAACAAAAGTTTCTGGAAAATTTCGGTTTCAAAAAAAAAAATTTCGGTTTTAAAAAAAAATATTTCTGGAAAATAGATATTGATTTATGTGGTTACCAAAAATTTTGGATATTAAAAATTTTCATATCCAACGGTTTTAGTTTGTTATATATAAATTATTATACTCTTGTAAATCTTATTTGAAAAACAAAATTTCAAGCTAGAGCACTGCAACAAGAACCACAAGTCTAAGACAAACTAAAATTATCAGAATTAGGGAAAAGCTTCAGGAAGAAATCATCCCCACTGTGTAATTCGTATCATAAATGTAAATATTTATTTGGCTAAAATGGAACAAATAATCTAGACATAAGTCCAGTAACCAATTGCAGTTAACTGCTGTTAACTAATGTTGTTCTATTTTACTATCAATTGAATGAAAACTATTAGAGAGTGCACAGACCTAAAAATAAATGCATGACCAGAATTTGTGGCTTTCACGAGGATAACGGTGACTAAAGAAACGAGTGATCGAGACAGATGACATGGCCAAATCTGACACATGTCAAAACATCTAAGAAACGACGTGTCAAATTGTTATGACGTGTCTTGTTCAATAATAAGCGTTGTCATACCTGACTGAAATCGACAAGTTTGTCAATTTTTTTTTCTTTGATATTATGAATGACCAAATTAGAATAAAATAACCAGTAAAACATAAATCTTTATGGATAAGATTTCGCAATTCTAACTAAAGAATCTGAAATCTATTTTGTATTCATATCTATACAATTTATGTCTTCTCTAAATTTACTGCAAAAATTGGCCAAACATTAGATTTTTTAATCATAACGAACAAATTTTTGTAATCCATTTCAAAATTCTGATATATCAAATGCTGAAATATATCCATCATCCATATTATACTTATGAATGCAAAGAAAACTCAATAGATATTTGATGTCTCCACAAATTGAACCTGTTTATTAAGTTTCTTATTGGCCCAGTGATATCTCTTTTCACTATATCATTCAGGATTCAGACTAATAAATGTATATATGTGTAGTGAATAGTGTTATTTTGCTTTTTTTTGGTTAAGAACAATAAATTCGAAAATAGAGATATGAAACTGATAGATTGGACGAAATAATTCAATGTGGATATACATAAAAAATAATCAAAATTTTACAAATTTTTAAAGTTGTAACATTTTTTTCCAGATATTGGAGTAATAATCGGTACATTATTGTTTATAACACTTTTCCATTTTAAAAAAAAGTTTTATAATTGTTTAAAAAACACTTGTTCCCATTTTAAAACATTTTGACAAAAAAACCTTATCTAAATAATTTTATAACCTTTATACTATCAATGTAAATCCTCTATATATTAGTTGAGAAATATTATAGAAAAACAATGTCGTTAAATTATTAATATTTTTCAAAAAAAAACTCACCGTCTACAAAATAACACCACAAAATGATGTGTTGTCACAATAATGCTTTGTCACATAATACATTAATTTTTTCTTCAATACAAGATACATAATTACTTAATGTGATTTGAAGTGTATATGACAATTAATTAATACTGAATAATAGTTGATGATAAATATTATATATTTTACTATTTTTGGTAATTTTATATTACTAAAATACATTTTTAAAAATAACTATATAATAAAATTTATTATTTTCGTATATGCATATTTTGAATTTTGAGAACAATTATAAATTATTAAAAATTTTATAAATCACATATTAAAAATGTTGTGATCAATGGCTTAAAAATTTTATTATCAAAATATATAAATGATCATAAACCATATGAGTAGAAAATCTCATTTAATAGATATTTAAACTATATGTATAACTATAACTATATATATATATATTTTTATATTTGATATCTTTTAAATTAAATTGTATTACATTTTTTAAAAATCTATAACTAATTTAATTTCAAAATTTTAGAAATATATATCATACTTAAACTGATATGAGATACTAGACCAAAAAATATCATAATTGAACTGATATTTTTACAATTCAACTTAAATAATAGCAACAAATTGTTCTCAAGTAATGAAGATGGTTTCGGAAAGAGAAGAATGACTTTCTTTTGCAATTTATTTAGAAGATATCAAGATTTTGCAAGAAAATTTTCATAAGTCAGAGATCATTATCATGAACGCAGAATTTGAAGGCGGATAGCATAGCAAGATGTGTCAGGAAACAATCGACATTTGTCATTCACATGGATGTAGAGTTAAAGTCAGTATAAGTCAGTATAAATCGATGACAAAAAAAAACTTAATCAAATCATTAAAGTATTTTTACATGTTTTAATTACTATATTATAAATAATTAAAAAAAATATTTTATGACATGGATGCATAGTTAGAGTCAGTATAAGTCTATATAAATCGATGACAAAAAAAAAACTTAATCAAATCATTAAAGTATTTTTACATGTTTTAATTACTATATTATAAATAACTTTTTTAAAAAATATTTATTTAAAAAATATTTTATGTGCGCAAAACATGAATTATTAGCTAGTTAAACTTTAAAAATTATCAAAAAATTAAATAGGTATTAGTTTTCATAATCTATTTGGAAAATCTAAAATGTCATTTAAATCAAATTGGAAAGAGTAATGTTTTATGAGTTTTTTCATGTTAAAAAAAAACAAAGTAATATCAGATTGCATTTAAACAAATTTAAGTTTGGTCGGTGCCCAGTGTATTTGTGGTTCTTATATATATAGACAAATGTATACTCTTTCCGATTGAAAAAAATTGTTTTGACATTTTTCATACTTATTAAAAACTGATTGAAATGGACTTATATTTTTACTAATTACACACATTTGATCAATAATATTTGAAATAAACAAATTATCTATAAATTTAATATATTTTGCATTTAATATTAAACTGAAAGTAAATGTAAATTAAACTAAAAATTTAAAATAAATTTTAATGTAATAAAAAGTTTTAAATGGACACTCTTTATGAAATATATAGAGTATTTTGCATCATATTTTAACTTATATTAATGTAAACACATTAAGTAATATTTGAGAAAAGTGAAAAATGCATATTTATTATTTCATTCGTTTCAAAAATATTTATTTTAGAATTATACATATATTAAGAAAATTGTATTTTTTAATTATAAGAAAATTAGTTTCTATGAATAAGTATTGCATGCAATTTTTTTTCAATCAAAGTTCAATATATATATATATATATATATATATATATATTTTTTTTTTGAAATTTAAAATTTGTCGCTATTGTATGATAAAAATACATTCAAAATGTAAAAAATGTATTTTTTTTTGAAATAATATTTTTTAAATATTGATTATTTTAAAACGGAGCAAGTATTTAAAAATCAATGTGCACTTTTACGTGACTATTTATAGCATATGTGCTCTTTGTTTTTATGAAAATGTTGTAAGAATTGATGGCTAATTAATTAGCAGCTATGGAGTTTAATAAATAAATCTTGATGATATGATGGGTCAATGGTTAATTGTCAACTAAGCACATTGATGCCAACCAGAAGTGACTTGTGTTCCCTATTAATCTTCTATATACTGATTTAGAAATTAGTTTGGTTTCTGTATTTTAAAAGTACAGGACTTAGGTTCACCCCCTATGGTGAACCTTTAAATTCACCTCACCATTTATGACCAATGAAAATGACATGTAGATAATTAAATAAAACATTATAAATTTATTTTAAAATAGTTAAAAAAGAATAATACCAATTCTAAACCACAAATCTTAATTTTTAAACCCTAAATATTAGTTTCTAAATCCAAACTCTATACCCTAAACCCAAATCATATACCCTAAACCCAAATCTTAGACCCTAAACCCAAACCATAAACCTTAAATCTAAATCTAATACCCTAAATCCAAATTCTAGACCCTAAACCCAAATTGTAGACCCTAAACCCAAACTGTATACCCTAAATCCAAATCCTAGATCTTAAACCCAAACCGTAAACCCTAAATTTAATTTTAAATTTTAGGGTTTAGGGTTTGGATTTAAGGTCTAGGATTTGGGTTTAGGATATACGGTTTGGGTTTAGGGTTTACGATTTGGGTTTAGTGTATAGAATTTGGGTTTAGGGTATAAGGTTTGGGTTTAGGGTCTACGATTTGGGTTTAGGGTTTAGGTTTAGATTTAAGATTTATGGTTTGGGTTTAGGGTTTAGAATTTGGGTTTGCGTTTAGGGTATAGAATTTGGGTTTGGGGTCAGGTTCTAGGATTTGGGTTTATAGTATAGAATTTTGATTTAGGGTATATGGTTTGGATTTAGAAATTAATGTTTAGGGTTTAAAAATTAAGATTTGTGGTTTAGAATTGTCATTATTCTTTTTAACTATTTTAAAATAAATTTAATATATTTTATTTGATTATCTACATGTCATTTTCATTTTCATTGGTCATAAATGGTGTGGTGAATATAAAGGTTCACCATAGGGGGTAAACCTAAGTCTTGTCCATTTTAAAATTAGTTTGGTTTTTGTCCCACTAACAAAATTCAACCCTGCAATTAGATTTAAAATATTAATACATGATTAGTTTTTCTGATTTTTCTCGTGCAATGGAAGGAAAAACAGATAGGCATCTTGATGCTTTGAAAGTTAATTATTCTAGAGTTAACTTCGGAATGTCTTATTAGTTAATAATGCTTTTTGGCCATAATACACTCGTAATCCGTATTGTTTTAATTAGTTCCAACAAAGGCACCATGTCTCGATTATAAATACTCGGTGTGGTGTCGTGCATACGTGTGCCTAATTAGTATATTGATTATTATTAGGAATATTTGGAAAAAGGGATGCTTTACACTTATGTTTTATGTTTGTCCGAGTATAATTTTTAGAAGATTATTCAGGCCAATTCCGATGACTTCAACGAGACACTAAAACATTAAATTTGGTGTAATTTTATCTCTAATGGAATATCAAAAATGACATCATCTCACCAAATTTAGTTTAGAGTAAATAGTATTATATCAAATTTGGTATAATACTATTCATGACATTAAATATTTTTTATACATATTTTTATTATATTTCATTGAATAATATAGTTCAATTATTATTATTTGTAAGTTCATTTTTCAATTATTATTAATCAGTTCAAATTTATAACTTAGCATAAATATACTGTATTGTATATATTTTTAAATTACTTTTACATAATTAAAATATCTTTTATTTTATTTTCAAATAAGAAATCACTATGTTATTATTATTATGTTTTATTAAAAATAGAATATCATAGAAATTTTATATTTTATTTTATTCCAAAATAAGAAATCAACTAAATGATTATTATAATTTATTTTATTTAATTTATATTTAATACTATTAAATTCACCAAATTTTTTTTTTTATTTTATAATATAGTTAAACATGTATTAATAACTAATACAAATTTTATTAAAATAAATATATTATTTTTGTTATGTGCTTTTCATAATTAATGTTTTGTAATTTTAATATAGTATGTTATATACATGTATGATATTGTTAAACCAAAAAAATATAAATGCATATAATTTTATAAACATATAATAACAAAAAAATTCGTAAACCTAATACCAAAGTGTGATAAAACAATTACTTATCAATTTAAATAATAAAAATATAAAAGTTATTAAAACAAAAAACATCAAATAATATATAATATTACTTTTGGTGTATATTTGGTGTCATGGTTGGAGATGACAAGAAAAAAATTTGACACGAAAACACTAAGTTTGGTGTAATTTCAATACCAAATTTGGTGTCATGGTTGGAGATGCTCTTAGGAAAATATGATTTAAATTTTTGTTAATACCATAATACCCATAAAATTAACCAATTAATATGAATTAATAATGATAAAACTTGTTTTAATATTTAAAAAAAAACTAAAAACAAAAAGAAAACGTGAGAGGGAATATATTATGAAAGATTAATGGTATATTTAGTGTAGGTTTAGGAAACATATCAACCAAAATATGAAAGTTTCATATTTTTGTGATTTGACTATGATATGTATTCTCCATTGTGCATAACACTATAAAATGGATAAAAAGTGTATAACACATACACGTGAAAAAAGTAAATAATTAATTTGTTGCTATAAGTTATAATTAAGCTTAAGTTAGACTAACGATATTTTCCTAGAATACAACCTAACAAATTATAGCTTAGATAGAATATACAAGAAAATTTTATCTGCGTTATATACACAGGATAAATCTATGTATAAGACTTAGTATCCGTTTCTGAGACTAGGTAGATGGCAAGAATGATTATTCTATCTCCAGCTAGAACATGCAATAAAATACGATTCTATAAATTTTTAAAAGAATTTTAAATATATAAATAGTCATACTTATGTTTCCAATAATTTTCGTTCTTTTTTATATTTTAAGATTTCGTTTACTATTTTTCTTATTACATAAGGGTAAATTATGTCCAAAATATTCAAAAATCCTATAAAAACAAACAAAAGTTCGGAGTTTTCCTTTTTCTATTTTTTCCATTTTAGAATTAAGCGTAGTTTGTAGAGGCACTGTAGTCTAATGATTAAGGTTTAAATGTTTCTACACATATATATAGAGTTCGAATTCAAGACAATGTAATTTCTTGTAGATTACAGGAGATCTAGATTTCAAGTCCCAAATAAAGCGATTTACTAAACAATTATAACGGAAGAAAGGTTTTCAAGAAGTTTTCAACATTGTGCAAGTAAATCTGGTCAGATGTGGATTTTCATAGGACGGTTCAGGTGATGCAGTTAGGCATAAATTTTCATAAGCCAAGTAGTATTATCGGTTGATGAGTCATCTATATAACATTTTCCATAATTGTAATATCATAATAAATCAGTGTTAAAAAAAGAATTAAGCGTAATTTTATTTTCGAAAATATCTTTAACTTCTAAAAGATCAGAATGAGATCCGCAACTATGCAACTTCTTTTTTACAAAAAAAAAACTACGCAACTTCTAAGAGATTAGTAACTAAATTATTTTGTCTTTTTTACTTGCATTGTTTTGCATGAAATATAAGTACGAGAAACAAAAGAATTGGTGAGATTTTTTTGTTAGTCGGACAAAATTCAGATATAATTTCACTCTTTTAATTATTTGGCTAAATTACGAAGAAATACTACAGCTTTGAATGTTACAATCCGTTCCGCACCGTATCGCAGTTAACATTAACAAAATCTTTACATATATTATATATATATATATATATATACATGTTTTTATAACAATTAGAATTGTACAAATACCACTTGTTCCGCACCGCTCAATCCGCTGTTACCACTCGGAATCTAGAATTAATACATCATCGTGCAGATTAATTAAAGGACGAGATGGATTTTACTACTAGATCTAAATTTTTTGAACATTAATTTAGTTCAAAATTTGCAGATATCTTTATTTTGATTTTGTCAAAAAAATTTTTTTATCCATATATTGACAAGAAAATAAATAAATAGTTACATGCAAATTCTATTTGCGTGTTTACTAAATGCATTAGGTGACTCCACTGTTTTATATTGTCCAAAACAAAAAATAAGTTCAATTACTTTGTACTTTTATCCGATGTTTTCTACAAACTATACAAACACGATTTGAGACTTCTGTTTCCAACTCATATATCTAGTTTGCACCCAATAAAAAAACTCATACATCTGGTTACTAGTTAGATCACGTGTGTACAACAGTGCTAGGAATGAGATCCGGAAGTTGGTCAAACTCTTAACTTGGGAACAATTAATTATTGTTTACGTATAACCTTATGTCGTATACTCTAAAGTGTAAACACTATTACGACCTCTTGATGTATATATATGGAACAACCGAACAAGCAAAGCTGTCCAGGCAGTCCGTAGGAAGACACCAACCGGCAAAATACGGACTGCACTGCATTACTAAAGAAAGATATAAATTTGATATTTGTTACTATGTTTTCCAGTATATTTTTTTGTATGATTAAATATGTGTATGTATATAGTGGGAATCGTTTTCAAACTTCGATTTAACTGGAGTTGGAGCATTGGAGGAAACTTGAACAACAACTATTTTACTCATTTTCCGAAATATGTTTATAACTTTTTTTGTATGATAAATCCATACGATTTGATGGTTAATAATTGTTGTTTTGTATTTTCATGTTTGTTTATCAAGGAGTGGGATTCCTTTTCTTTTATTTTGTCGGATTCAATCGTTGTTTTGTTGCTAAGATTCATTGGAAAAAGATTGGACTTGACATTACCATGAAACTTCCCATTATAGCTTTAATATCGACGTTTCCGATCATTTGTGATGTAAGGTTGTCTAGGCCCATATCTTTCATGGAAGCTTTTTGTTTTGTATATTGGATTTAAATTTTGAGTAACACTAAACTAAAAATGAAAATATTTAAGATTAATATGTTTTTTAATTTTGTTTTATACAGTTCTTTTTTTCTTTTTTTTGAGCAACTCAGTTCTTTTCTCTTCATTTTCATAATAATAACAATATAGTCGATGAGATCATGTCGATTATTAATTTCACATAAGTTTTTGGAATAATCACATTTTGCAGTATGTATCCATCAACATCAGATGAATAACCACCAGATATTGAAGCTAGTAAGAGCCATTGCTACCATCTACTTTTAAGTTTGACAATTAGAATTTCTAAACGATTCAATCAGATGTTATTTAACTGCTCTAAAAGTTTCAATCGAGCAAAAACTTTACCAAATTAAAGTAAATTGACAAAAATCAAACGAAATCGAAACAAGTCAATCAGGTAAATGTTAAAGGTATAGAATTTCTGGCCATCGCCTGAACCCACACATAAAACTTCTTTTATTTTTCTTCTCTTTCTTGGTAGCTAGGGTTTCTAGAGATCTGGTCACATGGCTCATTCAACAAGACTATTGGCTCAGATAAATTTTGTTTCGTACTTTCTATTTTTTTAAGTCGATTTGTAGATGCTGACAAAAAAAAAAAGTCGATTTGTAGATTAAAAACTATAGAGAACTTTTGATTGATTAATAATATAAGAATAAAATTAAATTTTATTACATTGTACTAGTCATCTTAACATATGTATCTTATAACTATGAAATTAAAAAGAGAAATTATCAGATATGAGTTTTTTTGTGAAATATTACCATATATGAGTTGTGATATATATCTAATATTTAAGTATGAAAAGATTCTATTATATTACTTGGATATATAATATAAATTATTTTGGGATTTTAACCAATATTACTTATTAGGTATAATTTATTTGTGTACACAGTTAATCAATAATATAAGATTAATTTCAAGACATATATATAAGAGATCCAAACATTGATATGTTGGAATCTTTATATTATATAAAATATATTACTTAATAAAATTAGGGTTATAACCAAATTTCAGATAATTTGAAGAAACTCAGGATATATATAGATGATATTGTTTGTTTTATAGCTATAGATTTATATTCTGATGAAAATCATACAAACTGCAATTGCATATAATATTATTTCATTATATCAAACTATGAATTAACTATTTAAAACATACTAATAGTGTGTTCAGAACTACGCTGGCGCTAGTCGGGCGATTACTCCGGATCTAGCGAGTTACCAAAAGATCGGAAACTAAACGGGTATACGTAAGAATTAGTTTTTAATATTTTTTAATTTATTTAATATTTAAGGTTCTGATTGCAAAAATTTACCACAAAAGTAGTATAAAAATCAACATTTTTACAACTCTTTTGATGAGAAAATTCAATCTATATATGAATAACAGTCGATTTTTAACTTATCACTTAAAATCTTATTTTGAATAGTAATAGATTTAAACTCTATTAATAATAATAATATAAATATAAAATCTAATAACACTAGATAGTTTTTTTTTTTTTTTTTTTTTTTTAACACTAGATAGTTCTGAGAATTAGAATCAATAAAATTAAATACAAGAATCAATAAAATTAGATTTTTAAAAGGGAATTAGAATCAATTAGTGAATAACAGTAGATAGTTTTGAGATTTAAATTTCATTCAAATCAATCAATGAATAACACCTCCTAACAAAAAAATTGTAAAAAAATTGTGGATCCAGTGCTGATGTACCTTTGGTGCATGCCAAGAAACGGGCCTGACAAAAATATATATACGACTGTGGAACTCTATGTATAAAAAAAGAAAAAAAAACTCCATGCATACCTGTTCTTGAGATGGTAAACGAAGGTTATAAATTACTGCTCGAGAGTGAAGATGAAAAGACACTCCGTTTATATATTTTCCTAAATTTGTTTTTGTCATCAGCTTAAAACATATTTATATTGATTATGTAAACTATAGCGATAATTCTACATCCAAATGAACGATAAAAGATGGTTGTATCTTGACACTTCGTACTAGATTTTTCATCCTCAAATACTTTGTTCGTAATATATGAATGATCTCTGAGTTGAGAAAAACTTCTCGCAGGATCGTGATATATTCCAAATAACTTGCAAAAGAGAGCCATTCTTCTAGTTTCAAAACCATATTCACCAATTGAGAACAATCTGTTGCAAACGTGATCTAAAACTGACGCAAATTCCTCGTAAATTCCATTGCCAAATCAGTGCCTCCACTTCTGAACGAAGAACTCTGACATTTCTTGCTACCATCAAACTATCAAATCCTTCTAGATTACTATATCAACCTTCTCCTGAGAAAACCTCATTATCTTTCCACAAACCATCTGTAAAACACCAACGCCCTTCTATTTGTTGTACCGTTCTCTGTGTGTTCAAAACTTGTTTCTCAGTCCAAAGTGTTGATTCTGTTTCCGCCAATTTGAGTGTATCCCTTGGATCCACGTCTAGATTACTAAAAACTTTGTTATTTCTTTCTTTCCAAATGTACCATAGAATCTAAGTAAATTGATGGTCATCCATTTTTGGGTGGACTCTTCAAAATAAAAGATCCATATTTGTGTAAAAGGGACTCAGACGGAAAAATAGCTGGATTTGAAGGTATTTCTGAAAGAATCTGGCGCGTTAGAGGACATTAAAAACATATGGTTTATTGATTCTTCTGAACCTCCACATCTAGAGTATCTCTCTTGTAGCTCTCTCGCTTGCATATTCCTGCTGTACATTCTGATATATACTAACAGCCATAAGTATTGTTTTATATTTGGTGGACATCTTACTTTTCAACAAAACATTTTTAATATATCAATTGTGGGTCTAAAGACTACTGAATTGGTTTTTCCCTTTCGGGATAACCCTTTCTAGATTTTTTTTTCATCAAGTTTGGTCTTTGAAAATACTCAAATAGTAATTGATTGTTTTTGTCAATAAAATTAGTGATTAACAAAAATAAATTTACATTTATACCCAAAAATTATTCAGTTATAACTTACAAACTAGAGTATGAACCGTGCATATGTTTTATTTCATATATATATATATATAGTTTTATATCATTAATTCTATATATTGACGTTAATTATATAATTATTTAAATACAATAATTTTATAGTTTACATGTCGTAATTAATCAGTTGTTTCAACCGTCACATATATTTATCATTTTTTATATACTTATCATATTAAATTTGCATTTTACTATTAACATGGAAACAAATGTACATGGTACAAAATATTTAAAAATTAATTTGTATTTAATTTATGTTAAAATTATTACCTCCACTTCAAAGTGTGGATTACCTTTTAGCAATTTTTATGTTTATTCATTTTAGATAATATATTGTTATATATGTAAGTTTAAGATATGTTAATTTGTTGACATGTATTATATAATTTATTATGTAAACCCATTTACTAACCTACTATATTATTTTAACATAAGTATTTATATTTATGAAACTAAAAATACTAGTATATCAATTTAATATAATTTTATCATATTTAGTTCAGTACATAATTATTTTAATTTGAAAGATTATGATTATAAAATAAATAAAAATGTGATAGAGTTATTATTTTCGTTATAAATGATGAATTAGAATATTTTAATGTATAAAATATTTTAGTATTAATTACGAAATTAGTTTAAAATTTTACATCAAATTTAAGCACTGGGATCTTGTTAAATTTTTTTTCAAAAACAATTGTTGGAAATGTTTTTAATATATATATATATATATTATATATATATATATATATATATATATATATATATATTTCTAAAATGAAAAAATATCAAAATATATTATGATTAAAGTAGTTACATAAATATAATGTAAAATTAAATGATAAGTATATTTTAATTAATGACTTTTTAGGAGATGTTGTACTTTAAATATAACAAATGAAATAAATCATGACTTCACTTTTAATACAATAGATAAAAAATAAGAGAAATTGCACCCATACACTAAACTTTTGCCCTAACTAAGCTAATACCCTAAATCCCACACCATGATATATTTCTCCATAGACACAAACTTGTCACATCAGTGTTCGAATGGTGTAGTGGGAGAAATGCAGTTCACCCGTAGGTGCAGTTCTCCTTCCCCGAAGTCACCATTCACGTCTTTCTATTTTTAAAAAGCATTTGGTGAAAGATATCCATGTAGTTCAATATTTTTGTTTTTTTTTGTGGAAAAAAGCGGGACATTTACATGCAGACTTCACCCGCTAACTTTTGCTGGTGTTGATCTGCTTTCTTCATTTTTGGCCAATAAATATATTTTCTTACAAATTACAAACATTTAACTTTAGAATTTATCTTGTTTTATAAATTATTTTATTTTATTTACAACTTAAAAATATAAAACTATTATTGTCTACTTATTTTATTTTTATTTTTTATAAATAATTTTTACATTTATTTAAATTATATATATATATATATGTGTGTGTGTGTGTGTGTGTGTGTGTGTGTTTACTGATAATAAGTATTATGCATATATAGTAATACATTGTAAATATGTATACTAATGGAAGAGATATGTATTTTGTTAAATTCTAATGTTTTCATATTTTCATTTCAATGATAGAAACATGGTTTTAGAACAGTAAGATGTTAATACGATATATTCATTTTATTTTACTTACAATTTTAACAATATAAAAACTATCATTGACTATACATTTATCTTTTTATTTTGGTCATATAATTTTACATTTATTTAAATTATTCTATTTATATATTGTACTTTTAATTAAATTTATACAATGCAAAATATAATAATATAATTTATTTATTTTTTCACTAAATTTTACTGTTTTCATATTTAGTTTCAAAATTGCATAACATGCTTTTAGCGCAAGTTTATTGTTGTTTGTGTGTTATATTTCTATATTATGTGTGTTTGATATATATATTGTAATTTTTATTATTTAAACATTTAATTTGTTTTATTTGAACTGTTTTATCATTCAAAACTATAATAATTTTTTTATCTATTTGATCTGCCTTGCATGATCCGTCTGATCTGCATCTCTCCTGTATAATTCGTTTGATCTTCATTTGTTCTGTTTGATCTGCTTGATATGTAACGTTTGAACTGTTTTTCCTATTCAGAATTTTAATTTCATCATATTTTTGAGTTTAAAACCAATTCACTATAAAAATAAGAGAATGTATATTTACCCACAAAAATTTGTTCATTTATAAATAAAAATCTGACCAATTTTATCTTTACTTTTTGCTAGCCATTTGGATTTGGTCATTTCTGAAAGAATCTCGACGGAGATGACGTGGCATGTCAATTTGTCAATGATTTTTTTGTTTATCTTATTATATAATCTTTTCCAATTTTCTCTTTCACATCAGACTTGCTTGGCTTAGGATTGTTCTTGCATCATCTTAAAAAATGGCTTCGCTTTCTTTACTCAGCGGCAGTGCTCTCCAGGGTCGTTGTGCAAGATATGCACATGTTAGCCCACGCGCGGCGCATCCTACCAAACCCGCGCCTCCGTCCTTCTCGCTAACCGGCGCCTCTCGCAGGAACTTGCTGTTTTCCCTGACGGCAGCCACGGTGGTGACGGGACTGCAGCCTGCATCAATGGCGGAGACTATTCCGTTATTCGGGATCAGAAAGAAGCTGAAGAAGGCGGAAGAAGAAGCGGTGGAGATCGTGAAGGAAGGCTTCGAGACGGCGGAGAAAGGCGTAGAGGCGGCTGAGAATGGATTGGAGGCGGCGGAGAAGGGAGTAGAGACGGCGGAGAAAGAAATCGAGACGGCCGTTAGTTATAACGGATTGACTCAGGCGGGAGCAGTCGTGGCTGCTGAGTTCGTGGGAGTTCTTGTCGCAACTTCAGTCGTCAACGGGATTTTAGGACCTGAAGCCCAGAAATCGTGACTTTTATCATTTCAAGATTGAAACACATTTGATCTTCAAGTGTAATATTGTGTCTAAAAGTTGTGTTTAATTACGCGTTGATAATATATATCGTAATTTGAGTTTTGATAATATATATTTTAAATTTATTTTCATTTGGAATAATAAGTGAACTTGTGTGGCTCTAACTTTAGATAGACAGGCCGAGAAGCAGCATCCAGTTCAGTTATCGTACTTGAAATTTTCGGTTTTTCGGACGCACCCTTGGTTTGCGATTGTAAACCGGTTGGCTATGTGGTTGTAACGTGTATTATGTTTTCTATTATTGATACTCAGTTTTGTCTTCTTGCTTGCGAAAAAAGCTGTGTGTTTTAGGCTTCTTAAAAGCTGATCGATCAAGATCAGGACGCTACTGAATAGAGTAATTCTATCTTTTTCTTCAATGATATATCTTTATAATAGAATTATTATATTGTAGATACATATATTGGAGCAAAAATTACTATAATAAAATTATTTTAATTTAAAGAAAAAAATAAAAGAGAAAATAAAATTCGGTTATAGATGGTCTAAGTTAAGTGTCATCTCTTTTTTTCTAATCGTTTGCTACTCTCTCTACTTTTATTCTGCTTTAGTATTTTATATTGTATAAGTTTAATAGGTTAATAAAAATTTGAATGTGAAAATGAGTATTTGGATTTTTAAAAGCTTTAGAGTTTTTAGCTAAAAATAAAATTTTCACATTGGAATGAAAATGAAAGATATATATTATATATGACATTGGCTGTAATGATTGGTTAAACTTTAATTGTAGAAATTTGGTTGTTGGATTTGTGATGTAAGTGATTGGCTATAGTGATAAATTTATTGATGTAAACCTTTTTGCAAAATTTTTTGTTGTAGCTATATTGACCGTAACTGCAAATTGTTTGCTCTAAATATTTTAACATAACACCTATGTGATGTATATATAAAATAGTTATTTTATATCAATTAATATATGTTATATTATTAAGAAAATATAAATTATCAAAAGTTTACTATTATATAATGTAATGTATAAATGACATTTATGTTATTTAAAAATCAATGTTTTATAAAATTATTCAAAAGTACATAAAATTATGTATAAACTTTTTAAGTTGTAGTACAAGTTAATATCTAAAACAGTAATAATTATCTGATTTATTTGATATATACATGATTTTTTTTCATTTACATATGGTACAGCCTATATAATAAAAATGTTAAATTTTTGCCTAATTTACGTAAGAAAAAAAATCTTTAGGGGGTGTTATTCAATCACTGATTTCAAATCAATTATTAATGTTTTATAATTTATCAAATTTTAAAATTTTAATTAATGGATTCTAAAATCTCTGCAGTAGACCTTAGATTTTGAATTTATTCATTTGTTCATGAAAATCTATAGAGAATGATTTGAAATCAATTTAAATAAAAATAATTTTAAAATCTTTGGAAGTTGAATAACACTAAATTTTAAAAGCTGGATTTAATCATTCAATGAATAACATTAGATTTCAAAATAGAATTTAAAATCATCATATGAATAACAATGGATTGTGTTTAAATTTAAAATCTATTAAAATACATGATTGAATAACACCACTTTAGTCTTTTTGTTGTAGGTTTAGGAATAAAACTATATCATGATTGGCAAAAACTAATAGAGTTTTGATTTAGCCTTTAAAATTTAAAACTAAAATTAAATCATAATTGGTACGATTTGATAATTTAAAAATAATAAAACTGAATAAGTGAAATAAAGTCCACCCAACCACTCGCAGTAATTTGGAACACTTGAAAAATAACTGAGATTATGCAAAACCACTCATATCAGATGTGTCCAGACGGTTCAACCTATTGTGAGTCTATACTATTTTGTTATTTAATAAAATAACTAGATTTTTATCTATGTAATCGCGCAGATGTTTGGTTACAGTTTTATTTAAATATATACTTATTTTATACTTTTAATGGTATACATTTTTAACATTAATCATATATCAAAAATTTTATATAACTATTTTAAATACAATAATTTTATAGTTTATATGTTATAATTAATCAATTGGTTAAAATTGTCACATGTATTTTTCGCTTCTTATTATATATTTATCTTATTGTATTTGCATTTATTTATAAAACAAATTAATATATGCATTATACAACATATTCAAAATTATTCTGTATTAATTTATATTCATTTTGACCCGCCAATCTTCAAAACTGAATTTCCTATTAACAATATATTTTAACTTTATTTATTTTAAATAATACATTATTATATATACAAAAATTTAAGATATATAAGTTTTAATACATGTATTATATATTTTCGAATGTTAACTTGTTATGTCATCATGTTAAATTTTTAGCATAGATATTTATATTTATGAAAATAAAATTTATAAATTTATCAACTTAATATAACTTTATCATATTTAATACAATATAATAATTTTTAACATGAATTATATTATAAAATAGACAAAATAAGATTATTTTATTTATTATTTTATTTTTATTTTTATTTTATTTTATAAATGATAACTGAATATATATTAATATATAATAACAGTTCATTGCTAATTACGAAATTAGTTGAAATATTTACATAAACTTTTTGAAAATTAAGATATTGTCAAAATATTTTTCAACAGATTTGTTAAAATAAATATTTATATTTAATGAAAGATTTGATGATTAAAAATATCTTATATTATTAGATTTAATGAAATACATATTAATTTTTATACATGTATTATATAGTTTGCTAATGTTAACCTGTTTTACCAACATATTATATTTTGAACATAAATACTTAAGAAAATAAAATTTAAATTTTTTAAAGTTTAATATAATTTATCATATTTAGCTTGATATAATAGTTTTCTCTTGCAATGATTGATTATGATTATACAATAGATAAATAAGATAAAAATTAGATTTTTAATTTTATAAAATATATTAATGTATAATAATATTTCATAACTAATTTTGGAATTAGTGAAAATATTTACATATAATGTTTGAAAATTAAAGTCTTGTTAAAATCTTTTAAAAAGATTTGTTAGAATTTTTAAAATATATATATTTATATTTAAAATGAAAATATATCAAAATCTATTATGATTAAAGTAGTTAAATGATTCTATATATTATTAATCTTAATAAAATACATTTAATAAAAATTAAAAGATGGTCCAAATTAAAAATTACACATGAAAGAAGTCATGACTTATGTTTTAATATATAAGACTAGAATTCTACCCGCGTTAAAACGCAGGTTATATTTTTTTCACTTTCAAAATTAATAAAATGAAATATTGTCTTTGATTAAGCTATTTAGATAATGTTTGGTTAGTTGCGTTTGTGTTGTAAATGTTAAAATAAAATAGACTTACCCATTTGACATTTATGAAGTAGATGGTCATATGCGGTTTTGAACATGTCATATTTTGCAAGTTATGGTAGCGTCTAGTGATTGTCTACACTTTACATTATATTGTATAGAGAGAAATAGGATTAACATACATGCATGGATATAACT
The DNA here is from genome assembly GCF_000801105.2 of Raphanus sativus. Taxonomy (NCBI): domain Eukaryota; kingdom Viridiplantae; phylum Streptophyta; class Magnoliopsida; order Brassicales; family Brassicaceae; genus Raphanus; species Raphanus sativus. The sequence goes on along the minus strand of NC_079514.1, from coordinate 33,943,752 downwards.
TTCCGGGATAAACAAATAAAAAGAGGTGTCACATGGTGGAATGATCAACTAAGTGACACAAAACTAAATTTATTATAGAAGTTTGTACAAATAATAAATTAGTTATTAAAAAGTTTGTTCTCATTTTTATACACAACAACCGGATTTTTTATACGCGGTAGAGTTTAACAATGGGATAATATGATTATGTACGGTATAAATCTATTATATAATTGTTTTGTAACTGTTATGTAAATAGTATAAATTTATTATACAATTATTTAATAATAGAATATCATGATTAATAATGCGTTAAGAATGTCATATACTTATTATAGGATTATTATTCAATTGTTAACAATATCCATAAAAATAGGACACAATGTTTAATTTTAATATTTTAAATATGTATTTAGCTTAGTTTGCTAGGCTACTAAATAAATGGTCCTACATAGACTTATACATAGTAGATAAAAAATGTCTTTATTTTAATAGAGTAGATTTAAAATTTATTGTTACCAAAATATTTTAATTTTGAATTGTGTAATTTTATTAGTTATTTTAGGGTGTTTTGATAGAATTTCTTAATTAAATATATTAAAACTAAAATCTTATTGTTTAGATGAGTTTTAACAACGGTTTAACTAAGTTATATTAAACAAAAACTCTTAAATGACTTTAAAAATCATAAAATTCATAATTTAAAATATTTCAATAACAAAGAATATCAAATCAGTTTTTGTCAGCTGTCCATTTAAACTAGATCAGACAAGCCGATTTTTCGAGAAACATATCCGTCTGTCTATGTCTGATTTATATGAGAAAAATATAGCTTCTGGTTTCTTACTATTTTCAAATTAGTTTAGTAAATAACAGAATCACTCTATAAACTTTTTTTTAAAAATCAACATTTTTAATAGTAGTGTATTTTTCATTACTACAATTCATTTTAAGTTATAATTTTTTTTTCAAAAGAATAACATAGATAATAAGTTTAATACTTTTATTTTTAGGTGATACAAAATAATTTCTCACATGGTTATATCATGAGATTTAAAAATCGCACATAAAGGTAAAATTTGTTTCATAGAAGATTAAATTTTAATAAGATAGATAGATATACAATTATTTTAGAATTTTAGATGGTTTATTATAGTTAAGCAGTGGGTTTAGTGTATAAAGTTATTTACAATTGTATTTAAACGAACTCTTCTTCTCGTTTACATAATGAACATTTATTTTATAATCTTTTTTCTCTCAATCTTGGTCACATTGAGAGAATCTGGAAAGAAAATTAGTGAATTTATCTCTTTGCTTCTATTTTTTTTTTAGATTTTCCATTTGTCTCCAACCAAATATATCAGTAATGAGTCACATTAGTCGTTCTCTTCTCAAATTTTCATGGCGATGAGGCTTGATTTTGAAAATTAGTGATATATAGTTTTTTTTTTTATAATCGTGGGGATCTGACGATCAACTGATTAGTCCCACGAAACCCACGGCACTCTACATATTTTTTCGATTTAACGCAGGAATCGAACTACGAATTCGCCGTATTGGAGTTATTCCTCAAACGCCACTAGTCCAAACCCGTCGGTTTATAAAATTTTGATGCCACTAACGTTTCTCGTTTTGTTCTTTCTGCTTTATATGAGTTTGGTTTTGGAATATCTTATTGACAATGTGAATGCAATTTCACGTGGTGAGATTTCTTCAATTCTTTATGCCCGTTTATTGGACGATACTCAAGCGTTGAGTCATGGGAATTTCACATACCGGTGATCCTAGAAGTCACACACTGACTCTTACAAGTTGATCAACAAGATCTAATATACTCTTCACAGTTTTAGCCTTTTAGGACATCATTATCATCAATTCGTGATCTTCGAAGGCCAGAAACTCGCGATGCGATTGCTTGAAGGCTTAGCTTTTCGTGTTCTGTCGTGTTGAAGCTTGAGAATCTTGGGACAAAGATAAATTAAAAAGGAAAGTAAAGAAGGGAGGGAATATTCTTACAGAAGTTTTCACATTACAAAAGCTAAGAACTAAGTTTACTGATCCTTATTTTGTGTTTTTGTTTTGTTTTAAAATGTAACCATCTATAAATTAACTTCAAAAATTTTGCCACCCCATCTGCGGCATATAAACGAGTCAAACTCTGTATTTTTGGCATATTAAGAGCATCTCCATCCCCACTTCATAATTTACTCCATTTATAGAGTAAATGGAGTGGAAAATGAAGTAGTGAACAAAAAAATAAAAGGATTACTCCAATATAGAGTAATGTTTTTATTTTTTGTTCACTATTCCATTTCTCACTCAATTTACTCTATAAATGGAATAAATTATAGAGTGAGGATAGAGATGTCCTAAAGCTCAACGGCATTTAGGTCTGACTGGTTCAAATACATTGGTTGTGGGTGGTTGCGGTTTCAAATGTTATTTAGCGTTTTGTATGACTGTTACAATGTTTGAAAATTGTTGCGCATGTGAAATATTTGTGACTGGTTGATTATAGATTATTGCACAATTTAATAATAATAAATTACAAATATAAATATATTATAACATTATAAAAATATAAAAAATATATTATTGTGATAAAATATAATAATTATTAGTATAATATTATTAATGATAATATTATGTTTATTTATTTAATTTTTAATTAATTGAAAGTTATAATTTTAATAATTTTTCTTTGAATATTTATATTAAAACTTTTAAAATATATTTTGTTTCTTGTATATATGTGTATATCTTTATATATGTATGTATATGAATTTCTTTTAAATTCTAACGAATAGCTAGTTTAAACTTTTTATAAAACAAATTATGATATTTTTTGTAAATTTAAATTAATATATAAAATATGTATTCTTTTTTATTTACAATATTCTCATTTTAATTTAGAATTTTGAAATATTTTTAAAAAATTAAATTTATATTTATTTATCCACCTAACCGTCTGCAACCGTAAACGTTAGCTGAAACCAATTTTTGATTTTAAGAGGTTCAGAACGATTTGAAGCGATTTGTAGAAATTTATATGATTATTTTGAAATGCTTTCAACCGCTACCAACCGCAAAAGCAGCAAAATCTGCTTTTGCAAGTGGTAGCGGGAAACGAGTCAGACGAAGAGTGCTTTACCCATATTATAGTATTTTTAGTTTATTTTCTTGTGAAAATATATAATATCTTAGCTATCATTTTAATGAAAATATAATTTTTGTTTTAATAATATAACAATATAATGAACAGAAATGATATCATAGTAAGTGATATTTTTTAAAAGAAATTACATGTACTAAAAATTATTTTCTGAACTAAAAGTTCATTAGTTATCTATCTAAACAAAATACAACTTCGTTTCATTTGATTTCAAGACAGGCACGGTAAAAATAACACTTGTAGCAAATGTCGAGTCCAAATAGAAAAATTAGAAACGAAGCTCATTAATTTTTAAGAATTCGACATGTATCACTCTCTTAGGAAATGACTTAGTGATGTAGATCCAAGAAAAAGTAAACTGTATTTTATATATAGATAACGAATACAAATGATAAAAAAAGCAAGGAAAGATAGTTAATTTCTAGGGATAATTTGAAATATACACTGTTTATCATTTAAATTTTGAAAAATACATTTCTCTTTTTCCTTTTTGAAACTACACTTTCTTGTATATTATAAGACATATTTTTCCTGATTTTAATCTTTCTTATACATTAAATACCTAAAATGTAAATAAAAATTATTGTTATTATTTATGTGTGTGAAAATTTATGTTTGAGATAAATACATAATGTTCTTGGGGTTTAGTTTTTCACGAAATAGATTAAATTGTTTTACAGGTTCATCATCCATCACTAAAAACAAGCAAATCACACACTTCAAAACTATGAAAACATGTCATAAACAACTCCACGAATTCTTATGTGCCTATATGCACAGAGCTCATAAGCATATTATTTTCCTTCTAATCATGCTAATCAAAGTACAAAGTTACATTTTTCAAAAAAAAAAGTACAAAGTCAGAGTAACTAATAAATTGAAACAAAAGAAAAGAGATACATCAATGCCGTTTGTTTTTTATATATAGGGGATTGATGTTTTCATGAGTGTCTGATCTTATATCAAGACAAAAAAATCTTCAAGGGATCATTAGTATTTGCTAAAGAAGTTTGTATTGTTGATCGATTGGTTTTTGTTTCTGAAAAGATCTTAAGAACAAGAATAAGTTGAATAGTGATGAAATACTTTGGGAAGCAACAATGGAGTTAGTCAAGCTTTTGTTGCTTTTCAAATTATGATAATTGATTTCTTTTCTTAAAGTTTCAAATTTGGTTACATTCTCCTGAGAGGCTAATAAGTTTTCTCCATTTTTTTTAAAAACATTTCTATAGTATTTGGAGAATTCCGAGATGATGATACATTGTCGCGTGGAATAAAATTTTAGATAAGTTTTTATATAGATATTAAGATTATTATTTAGAAAATAAAAATATAAACCCTGATAGTTGTTGGATTTATTTATTAAACATTTTAAAATTAAATATTAGAATACATGTAAACATTTAAATTGAGTATTTTGGTCAATTTAACTATAAATAAGTGCAATTTTCAAAAATAATATAAGGTAGTGTAATTTTTAAAATATAAACTCATATGAAGGTATTTTCCAAATTTTCCCTAATTTTTATTAAAAATTGAAACAATTATATAAATTAAAATACAGTTTTCCTAAAACATCACTTATCATGAACCATACAGAATTAATAGAAGAGTTTGTTAAGATTTTTTTTGCTAAACCCAGACTATTGTTTTCTGGCCTGCTCACTGATGTCATTAAAATAAACCAGTTCACAATTTTCTATATATATTTACTTTAGGTGAATTAGATCAAACTAGCGTGGGACAGACTATTTTAAATCCATAAAAAGTTAAAATCTAATCTATTAATTTAGGGATTATCTACTATTTGAAATTCTCATTTAAATTTTGGACTCTTTCATAGTTGTTGCTAGAATATATCATACCTCCTATACAATGCAATCTACCAACTTAAATTAAACCAAATCTTAACCAACATAAATTAGTTAAACCTAACCAGTAACACTTTTATAATATTTTTGGTTAATCTCTTAATATAATTAGATCATATAAAACTGAATCACTCTTAAATCAACGAGTTCCATATCATTCCAGACATAAGAGAAAAAATATCCGACTCATTTACAACGTAAGCATACAAAGACCGTGTATGCTTATGCTCATTGATCTTCCAAAAACCAAATAATTGTGGCATAGACCAACATAGGCTCATGTTTCGTATCACTAACTTTACTTCCATATATTTACTCTTCACCTACATCATATCACAACATACACAGTTATGCAAGAACATGATTTTTTTTATATGTTTTTTTTTTGAAAAAGGCATAACTATGTGTATAAGTTTTTTTTTTGAAAAAGGCATAACTATGTGTATAAATTAAAAGGTAAAAGGTGTGACAAGGTGTGACAAGGCAAATTATTATACTAAAAATGAAAAAAGATTAAATACAAACTAATAACAAGTACAACACAAATTATAACACTATTAAATTCTATATATATTTAATAAAATATTATATATATGTCTAATATGTATATATATATATAAATGTTACACAAAATATATATAATATTATATACACATATTATATATACCATATATTATTAATTGAAATTTGACAAATCAATTTCCGCCTTTTAGGGCGGGTCCTAATCTAGTATGAGTTAAAATAGGTCAAAGTATATTTTCTAAATATTTGAATGCACATGCATGATTTAATTGGACTGAGAAATTGGTTCGTGGAGCTCTCAGCAACGTTTAGGCAGGTGTGTTAACCATGTTATAGAACACTGATTAAATTTCTTAATTAATATTTAATGAAATCATTATATATGTATACTACAAAAGCAAATACTGTGAAAATGTGTACTATTGTTAATTACAATTTAACTATCAGACTAATATAGATAAATTAAATATATAAAATAATAACACTAAAATTATACGTTTTATTACTGTGTGAAAACAGTTTTATAATGTAACATACTAGTGAAGATTCTTGTTTTTACTTTCTAAATATTTTATCTGTTTGTAATCCTCTCAATCTAAATTCAAATCCCAGTCTACTTTTTCACTCAGTTAAACGTTCTTGTGATGCCAAAATAAAAGAAGTTAAACGTTCATGTTGTAGCAACTTTTCTTTTTTAGCAACTTCAATTTAATGCAGCTAGTATATATAGAGACGTTAAAAAGAAAATGTCTAATGCTTTTCTAACTCCACACATTTGAAATGCTATTTTCATAATGAATTTAAACAGTTAATGTAGTATACTAAAGAATCTATTTTAAATTTTGTTAAAAGTGAAATCAAGTCTATTTTAAGAATAACTAATCAGTTAAGATATGATAAAATCAATCATTTTCTATTAAATTTGAATCAGTCATCTACTAATTATGCAGATTTTACCAGAACTAATTTATTTTGCATGAACGGTTGAGATTCAAAATTTAACCACACGTGAGTAAACAGTTATGACACGATGCATCCATCTCTCTCTCTCTCTTCTTGTTTCTCTTTAAGGTTTCTTAAAATTTTCTCAGAAACATTGTCTCCGTCATTTGTTCCTCAGTTTCTATCGATCCTCACGGTTCCTCAGGCACTGTACTGGGCAAATCTCTGTCTTTTATTTATCTTCTCCTTCAATCTCTCACTCCAAAAATCCAGTAACTCTTTATTTTACTTTAGGTTTTCCTTATTTCAATTTTTTTTCTAAATAGTTATTAATTTCAGGTAACATCATCGAAGACTCAAAGAGAAAGGAATCAGTGATCTCGAACGATCGTGGTACAATTTCTTTATTTCAATCTGATTTAATTAATTCTTATTTTTTCTCGTTTGTATCATGTAATGAAATTGATTTGGCTGGAAATTGCTATACATAAATAATTAAATTTCCATAGTTATGGTATATTTTTTTTGCTGAAAGTTGATATGATCTATTCTGTTCATTGTTCAATTTATATGATGATTGAAGCATAGCAATTGGCGTAAAACTCTTATTTCTTGCGTCCTACGCTAAAATCATGTTCTTTGTTTCTTGCGGAACAAGATTCGTATAAGTACGATAGTTTACCATACCGTTTTCCTTGTTGTGACAATAATGATTATGTTTCATTTCCAGCCAGTGTTTATCTTGAGAGAGAATGGCTTCAACACCTTGTGCAGCATGCAAGCTCTTGAGAAGAAAGTGCACTCAAGAATGTGTTTTTGCGCCCTATTTTCCACCAACTCAGCCTCAAAAGTTTATATATGTTCACAAAGTCTTTGGAGCAAGCAATGTGACCAAGATCCTCAACGATCTCCCACCACCAAACCGAGAAGACGCTGTTAATTCCCTCTACTATGAAGCCGAGGCCCGTATCCGTGACCCTATCTATGGATGCGTTGGTCTCATCTCCTTCTTACAACAATGTCTCAAGAAAATCCAACAAGATCTTGTCACTGCTAAAGAAGAGCTTGCTGGTTATATTGGACCCGATGCTGTGAATCCGCAACAGCCTTATCTTCCTCCTCTAGCCAACAATCCTCCTCCCAATTTCATGATGGCTATGGAAGGAATGCCACATGGAGTGGTCCCTCAAGGAGAGCCGTTGATCATACGCGAACCAAACATGCCTCAGCACCAACATCAACCGCAAGATGAGCAGATGCAACTCATGGGTACTGATGCACAGAGAATGGCTGCAATGATTTTGGAGAGAGGAGATCACCAACAAGAGATGTTCAATGGTTACGGGATAGACAACAATGGGTCGGTTACAGCCACAGGGTATAACCAGATGGATGTGAACGATCACACGGCTGGTGGGTCGTTGTCTGGACCATCTCTTGCTTTAGGAAGCTTTGGTGATGCTTATCAAATGGGTCACGAGACAGAGCATCACATCAGTCATGATCAGCTTCAGACACAGCTTATGCTTCAGCCTCCATTACAGGAAGGCCAAGAGCAAAATGAAGGACAGTTTCTGATGCAGCCAATGGGACAAGAGAATCTCCATGAAGAAGAGGATGAGGAAGAGCTTGAGCCGCCGGTTAAGTGGAGGAAATCTGACAGCAAGGAAGCTAGTTATTGATTAAAACCAAGAAAATAAGACATTTTCATTTGATGGATAGTTACTCTTGAGGGTCTAAGTTGCTTTTTTTTTTAAATTTAATAAATGGCATTATTCATTGATTAATGTTAGCATCGACAGATTCAACATTCTAAAGCTGAATATGCATCACTTTTTTAATCAATGACCAATCCTGTATTTCTGCAGCCAACAAATGCAGGCAAATGAGCATACTAACATGAAACTCAAAGACACTGGAGTAAAGAGAGGTTTTTCTTATTTTTGACCATACAATCTTAGTTCAGCTAGGTGAGCGGCATGTAAATCACAGAAATGCGTTTCATGTGTTACAGAAATTACATCTCTACTTAGCAAAAAAGAAATTACATCTCTCGGATAGCTTCTACTAAATGGTAACTCAACAACTATATTGCGTTAAATTATCACATTAATGAGTTCTCTCTCCAATCAAAAAATCAGAGTGGCGCAGCGGAAGCGTGGTGGGCCCATAACCCACAGGTCCCAGGATCGAAACCTGGCTCTGATATAAACCTGTTTTTCCCAATCTTTTCCTCTGGGCTTGTGTTTTTTTTTTCTTTTCCTGTCTCAGATTGTTATTTTCGTGGAAGGGGTTAAGGAAAGATGCGATATAATCTACTAATTTTGATTAAGACTTTTACACATCCACTTCTAGGTTAAAAGAGAAAAATGCGAACTGTGCTTTTTAAAAAAATTTCATCTCTGTACCATATGCACCTGTTCTTCATCCTTAAAATCTTCTCACGAGTGTTATCATACGCTTCACTTGACCAATCTTTAAAGTTCGTCAATAGCTTTACAAACCGCATCCGTAAAATTGCCAAAAATCTTTCTATAACCAAGAAACGATCCAGACTTTGAACATCCAACTTGTCCCTCCCCAAGTTAACCCAGAGTATAAGAAAGAAAAAAAATGTCTTCCAGATTAAATAGAAATGCATCAGATTTGAGAAAATACTATTCATAATTTTATTTACTGTTAAATTTTTGTTTAACATATTGATTCCTAAATTTTTATATAGCTTATTTTATATCTAAAAATAAATTTGTGCTTCAAACATTAACAAAGTTATTAATATGTTCCTTAATACAATTATGAATTACAAAATCGTCGTATATTTTATCAAAATCAAAAGTTATGTATGTAATAAGGATTTAGCTAGAATAAAATTATATTATAGTTTGATAATTTCTAAGTTTTCAAAATCAAATATATTACTGAAATTTAGTAATATATAGTTACATACTAAGAAATACAATATATTTAGACTTTTTGAGAGAAAATGAAGGAAACTATTAGAACAAAAGGTAGCCTATAGAGTTTAACAGCCCGATGAAGCTTTATTGGGATCGAATTTGGATTCCTACTTTATTAATAATCTTATTGAGATGTGTATATCAATTTTAAAAAACCTGTAATATTTTTAAATTGAAGAGCAACATGGAGAAACCGAGCTTATTGGTGACGCATTCATGTGTGATTATAACTTTCGATTCCCTATGTGATCTACTTTTAGGGATGCCTCACCATGTCCACAAGTTACTACACGGTTTGACGTACTTCATCATCTATGACTAATGCTAATTAGTGTCTCGCGCACTTATGGAGACGCAAATACTTTAAACTTAAGCAACTAATACATCGTGTCTTGTTAATTCCTAAATCACCAGATTTCGTTTTTCCAACCATGTTAAATAAGTGGCAACTTAGCAGTTAGCAAGTTAAAGGTCATATCAGTGGATGAATTTTAATTACTATAAATTTGGTGAAGTATATATGAAACTTGTTATCTCAAATTCCACGAGCCAACTGTACATTAAATGAGAAGCGGCTTGTGGCGGTGACAATAGCTTCTATTTTACTGCAATGGCCATAACAAGTCTTCACGTTCTTATTCGGATCGGATTTTCCAAATTTTTATTTTATTTTACAACGTGTTTTAAATTTTATCCTAGTAAATTTATAAATACGGGTTATGTTCAGATATAACACATCAATTTCGAATCTATTTTGTATCATGTTCTAGAATCTATAAAATAACTATATGTCATTTGGGTTTAGATTTTTTCTTGATCATTCAAGATTATACTGAAGTAACATAATTAAAAGTCTAAACATAGAAATTTAATATTTGAACTGAATAAAAAGTATTCAGTACATATCAGAATTTTTAAAATAGCATTCAAAAGTTAACACTAAAATAATCAATAATGAATATAATCCAAAACTATTCTAATCCATAACACGCATAGTATGTATACCGTATACATAACTATAGTTATGTATATTTGGTTTATGTTCGATTATCGGGTTAAAGCGAACCGACCTAATATCTAATGTAAAACCCAATTGACTTTTTTGCTGGATCTGAAACCAATTCAAATATCATTATTTTTTTGGTCGGGTTTGGGTTTGAGTTTCGATTTTATATCTAGATCCGGCCCAAACCCAAAATACAGTTTTGTTTTATAAAGAAAAACAATATTTTGATTCAAAAACCTTTCAAATTTTTGTTAAATCGTGAAATCTATTTGCACTTGCAACATAGATCATGCTTATTGCACGTGTTTGCTCCGTATATGCAAGTACTGTTCATATAACAACTACTGATTTTATTTTATACTTAAAAAATAACTTCCAGTAATTATATGCTAGTCTTTATTATATTTAAACTGTTTTATTTCAATATATTGTTAGTGTTACTTTCTTCAATCTATTTTTGTTTTTCATATTTGAAAATATATAAAGTTTGGATTAATTTGTGGTATAACCATTATAATTTTTTTTTGATAAAGTAACCATATATTGGAAACTGTGAACATTTGTCATAAAAGGGTGTCAAAATGGGTCAAATGGGTCAATCCAACCCATAACCCAAATAGATTAACTATTAATGGGTCATGGGTCAATCCAACCTATTTATTAAATGGGTTGAGTTGATCCATGACCCATTAAATTAAATGGATCAGATGGATTAATGGTTGACCCATGAACCCAACATCTTTATAATGAACCATTTTTAAGTTAAGACCAAATAGATCGAATTGAGACATAAGTTAAGTTTAAGACCAAGTTAATCAAATTAAAATTTTATTTTTCCGGTTTTTGCGGAAAATTGCGTTTTTCAGGTTTCGGCAGAAAATTACGTTTTTCCGATTTTGGCAAAAAATTAGGTTTTCCGGTTTTGGCGGGAAATTGCATTTTTCCGGTTTTGGCGGGAAATTGCATTTTTCCGGTTTTTGCAGAAAATTACGTTTTCCCGGTTTTGCAAGAAATTGCATTTTTGGGTCTTCGCGGGAAATTGCGTTTTCCGGTTTTGGCGGGAAATTGCGTTTTCCGGTTTTGGCGGGAAATTACGTTTTTTCGGTTTTGATAGGAAAATTGCGTTTTGCCGATTTTTACGGGAAATTGTGTTTTCCGGTTTTGGCGGGAAGTTGCGTTTCTCCGGTTTTGGCGGGAAATTGCGTTTTTCCGGTTTTGACGGGAAATTGCGTTTTCCGATTTTGGCGGGAAATTGCATTTTCTGGTTTTGGAAATTGTGTTTTTCCGGTTTTGGCGGGAAATTGCATTTGCCGGTTTAGACGAGAAATTGCGTTTTCCGGTTTTGGCGGGAAATTGCGTTTTTCCGATTTTGACAAGAAATTGTGTTTTCCGATTTTGACGGAAATTGTGTTTTCCGGTTTTGGCGGGAAGTTGCGTTTTCCGGTTTTGGCGGGAAATTGCGTTTTTCCGGTTTTGACGGGAAATTGCGTTTTTCCGGTTTTGACGGGAAATTGCGTTTTTCCGATTTTGGCGGGAAATTGCGTTTTTCCGGTTTTGGAAATTGTGTTTTTCCGGTTTTGACGGGAAATTGCATTTGCCGGTTTAGACGAGAAATTGCGTTTTCCGGTTTTGGCGGGAAATTGCGTTTTTCCGGTTTTGACGGGAAATTGCGTTTTCCGGTTTTGACCGGAAATTGTGTTTTTCCGGTTTTGACGGAAAAATGCGTTTCCGGTGAAAATTTTTTTTTCTAATTTTTGCGGAAATTTGCGTTTTCCGGCTTTGGCTGGAAATTACGTTTTTCCGGTTTTGGCGGGAAATTACGTTTTCCGAATTTACCGGGAAATTGCGTTTTTCCGGTTTTGGCGGGAATTTTTTTTTTTACGATTTTGGTGGGAAATTGCATTTTCGGTTTTGGCGGGAAATTGTGTTTTTGTGATTTTGACCTTTTTTTTTAATTAAAAACCAAATGGGTCAGAGTTGATCCAACCCAATATACATATTTAACTTGTTAACCCATTAACTTATTAACCCATTAACCTGTTAATCCATTAACTTGTTAACCCATCAACCCATTGGATCAAAAATAAATAATTCATTTGAGTTAATGGATCAATTTGGGTTGGGTCAACCCATGGGTCATGACCCATTTTGACACCCCTAGTCATACATTAGACATTTCTCGTTTCGAAGTGTGTAAATATGTTATGCCTACATCCACAGTATTTTATTTCGCGTATATATAGAGAGAAAGAGATTGTACATTACTTCTCATTTGATCAAAAAAAAAATATTACTTCTCTATTCTAAGTTTCTAAATAGAATAAAACAAAACAAAATTGTATCTCATTTGAGAAGAAAATCTAAATATACGATATACATGTGTAAAATAATATCGGTTTAAGATCGAATTTATATAATGTCATATAAAATCTACAAAAATATATGTTTAGTTTGAAAGTTTCAAGCATGTAGAAAAAAGTCTATGATTTTAATAGGTAAAATTCAAATTTTAATAGTTTTCTTTAACAAAAATGTAAAAGCAACTAAGAGTAGAAAGGAAAAAAAACAAATTGTAAAAAGAAAAATAACTTGTCCATGTGTGTGTAAAGGACAATATATAAATTATTATACATGTGATGATTGTTTATTTGGTTTTTAGATTTTAGTTTCTAATTTTTGAATTTTGGTTTTTGGTTTTTAGATTTTAATTTTTAGTTTTTGGTTTTTGATTTTAAAATAAGAAAAGAAAAAATATTATTAATAGTAAAATATTTATTCTGAAAAGCAAAATATAAAATACTATTATACAAAAAAAATATAAATAAAAAGTTATTAACAATATATATTTGTAATGACTAACTTCAAAGAAATAAATTTATATTATTGATAATTTTCAAATTTTATCTGGATCATTTTGTATTTCAAAAAATTAGCTAGAAAATGTCTTAAATATATATTTCCGGATTATAAACATTATTTATATGTATATTTATTTTAATAGTTTTTGTTGGATTAATATTTTTTTTACTTTTAATAATAGTAAATGTAAAACACGTTTTAGGCAAAATACTAGAAAAAGTTGACCTTTTGTTTTTTCAAATACAAACACATTATAGTAATTATCATTTTATTTAATTTCTTATATTAATACATAAATATAATATAATTTTTTTTAAGATAAACATTGAAAACCACGTAAATGTAGTAGAAAAACTATGAAAACTTGGCTTTTGGTTTTTATGTTAAAAAGACAGTTATTTACAAAAACTAGTTTTCCTAAGGAATCTATTCTTTGAACATCTTGATTAGATGAAAAATAATTTTTGGAAAAACAAAAACTAAAAACCAATTCACAAACAACAAACAATCATCCTCACAGTATAGAATGTGCACCATAACTTATAACTTTTAACTTTTTATCCAAACTTTTCAATACTGCGAATGTGATATCAGAGATACACAATGAGGATTTTTCACTTAATTTTGGGAGACAAGAATTTATTCACTTAATATTTGGAGAATTCTGTTCTAACGACCATTCATATTTACCTTTATTAAAAACATTTTCACAATAACTTAAAGTGTAAAGTTTCACTAAAGAAACAAGACTCTTCTCTACCTTTACTTTATATATAAATATAAATAATTGATTACAAAAATTATAGTTTTGGAATTATATGTTTTTAAATTCAATTTTGTTTTCAATTTTTCGAAATTTTATTTTGAAATTTGAAAATTATTTTTGAAACTATTTTCAAAATTTTTATTTTAAATATTAAGTTTTTTTTTATTTTTTTTTAAATCCTAAACTCTATCCTCCAAAACTTCACTCCCAAATCTAAACCCTAGTATAGATTAGTTAGCCATTGGAATTCAAGTGTCTATTTGCTTTTCTTTAAAACTAAAGGTAAATGTAGTTATAGTAAACATAAAAACTGATATTAAAATATGGTAGTTTAACCAATGTTTCCTTAATTTTTCCAAAACAAAATTAAACTATCTTGAAAACAAATTGGTTTATGTGTCTGTTATGCACTATCTTAGATTTCATCATACTTCTAATATAAGATTTATAACACATTTAATATAATGGTTCTTTATGTTTAAAACTTGTAGTGTTTGTAGTGATTGTTAATATTTTCAAATTATATATTGTTATTAGTTTCTAGATTCTAACAATTTTACTAAAATCAAGTGTTATTGGTTTGATGTCATATAAAATCTTCTGTTATTTTAAAATTTTGATTTTTAATGATTTTATAATTCTATCAAAATTTAGTCTTTTCTGCACTTGAAATATTTAGAATTTAACTCATAAACAAAAATTTCAAAATATTTGCATATGTCCTCAAAATTCCTAAAATCATTAAAGTAAAATAGTTTCATAAACGTTATAAATATGAAAAACTCTTTTAAACTCTTCACAAATTAAATTTAACAAATCCATTGATTTTTAAATCAACCAATTCCACCTAAAGTATCAATTCCTGCTAACCTCCCTAACTCTAAAATCGAAAGTAATTTCTTTTTAGACAAGCCATATATTTTGTACTACAAAATCGTAAAACCCTTGCCCAAAAAAATGAAAAAGACAGAGAGTATTCTCTTACTTTGTCGGTTACATTTTCATAACTCCAAATAAAAATCCATTGAAAATATTTTGGTAAAATAAGAAAATCCAATTGCATGAAGTACGGCGCAAAAGTGCAGTGTCACCTTTGTCTAACATATGTATGCATGGGGATCCACGTCCACTGTCGATATGAACTTACTTCCTCACTTCCCTTGACTCCATTACTCAATTAGTCACTTGTATTTAAGATTAACTCTTGGGGAGATCTCAATAACAGTCTTCACCCTCTCTTGATCTCAAAGCACACATTATTGTTCAGAAAATGAAGCAGGGAAATCTGCTGATACTAGTGTTCTTATTGGCGTATTGCTTCGGCTCTGTTTGTGTGATAAACGCAGAGGACCCTTATCGTTTCTTTACGTGGACTGTTACTTATGGAACAAGATCTCCTTTAGGTGTTCCACAACAGGTTATACACATTTTATGTCTCTTTCTGCTATTTTCTTAAAAATTAATAATGACATATATATTGTTATAATATAATGTTTACTTAAAAAATGTGTGCCTTTTCTTTAGGTTATTCTTATCAATGGCCAGTTCCCTGGTCCTCCAATTGAAGGTGTAACAAACGATAATATCCTTGTTAATCTAATAAACAAGATCGATGAACCTTTACTCATCACCTGGTATGCAGAGTTCATGTAGTTTTGGGAAAGTAAAAAATAATTGAAACAAAGGGGAAAAGAATGAAGAAGAACAAAATACTGCAATAGGAATACCCTTACTTTTTTCTTGCCAGATTTGGTAGGAATAGTTTTGTTCAATGATTCTTCAAATTAAAAAGAATGAGAATGAACGTTTAGAAAACAAATATTCTTATAAATGGTGTCAAACTAGAGGAATGAGGAATGATATGAATTACCTATTCCCAATATGTAGTATACCGGCTTCTAAAACTAATCAGTATAATTCACTTTGCAAAATTAATGAATGATTAAACACAATTTTCTTACGAGGGTTTACTCTAGACTTCTGTCACTCAGTTTCTTCAATATGGTTATTTTTTTTTAAGAGTTGACACTTCAAAAAAATGTGTAGGAACGGAATAAAACAGAGGAGGATGTCATGGCAAGACGGAGTTTTGGGCACAAGCTGCCCAATCCAACCGAACTCGAATTGGACTTACCATTTCCAGCTTAAGGACCAAATCGGAACTTATACATACTTTGCTTCTACGTCGATGCACAGAGCAAGTGGTGCTTTTGGTGCACTCAATATTAACCAGAGATCAGTCATCTTTGTTCCTTACCATAAACCTGATGGTGACTTCACTCTCCTCATCAGTGATTGGTACAAGATGGGCCATAAGGTACAAAAGATCTTTAACATACGAGTTAATTTAATTCCCAAGTAACCAAGTCATTATTTAGGATTTAACTAGCGATGAGGATACTATGCCTTTTGCTATTGTTTTTTGACAGGCGCTACGAAAGAGGCTCGACTCTGGTCGCGCTCTTCCTCTTCCGGATGGTCTTCTGATAAATGGTGCTTCTAAAGGTTTAGCCTTTACCGGTGAACATGGTAAATTCTCATTATTACCCGAGATCCTTTTTCCCTTTAAATTCAAGACTTGACTCTTTGGTTCTCTATTTATCTCATGCTTCTCGCTTTACTACAGGAAAATTTTACAGGTTTCGGATCTCTAATGTTGGAATATCGACATCGATTAACTTTAGGATACAAGGACATATGATGACTCTCGTCGAAGTAGAAGGCTCTCACACTCTGGAAGAGGTCTATGAGTCGCTTGACGTACACGTTGGTCAGTCCTTGACCGTTCTGGTCACGTTGAAGGCTCCGGTGAAGGACTACTTCATAGTGGCTTCTACCCGGTTTACCAAACCGGTACTGACCACCACAGCTGTCCTCCATTACCAAGGCTCAAAAACCAGACCATCTCACCCCCTCCCCATAGGTCCTACTTACCATATCCACTGGTCCATGAAACAAGCAAGAACTATGAGGTATATTAATACTAAAATATCACTAACTCAAACCAATATCAGCTCTTGGCTATTTGTTAGTTTTAGATTTCGTATTAGGGATTCATATTTGGTTTCGTTTGGTTTTATCGATCTGTTAAGTTTTAGAAAATATGGCTAAATCGGTTCAACTTTGGTTTATAAATCTGGTCCACGTTTGGTTTGGTTCTTGTGTGTCAACACCCTAATTTGAAACGTGACTTTAGGTTAAATTTAACGGCGAATGCAGCAAGGCCTAACCCACAGGGAGCGTTTCACTATGGTACCATACCTATAAGTCAAACTTTGGTTCTGGCCAACGGGAGAACAAAGATCAATGGGAAACTCCGGTACACAGTGAACCGTGTGTCGTACGTTAACCCAACAACTCCACTGAAATTAGCCGATTGGTACAATATTCCTGGAGTGTTCGATTTCAAGACTATTAAAAAAATTCCTACACCAGGACCATCTATTCTCGGAACCTCGGTTTTAGACTTTGCTCTTCATGAGTATGTTGAGTTCGTGTTCCAGAACAACGAGAGATCTATCCAGTCTTGGCACATTGATGGCACGAATGCCTATGTTGTTGGGTAAACTACTAATCCATGTTTCTCTTAACTCTATCTCTATCGGTATAGCGCTATTTGAAGATCGATCATATCAATATTTCAAATATTTCTTTGATTCATTGATCAAGTTTTGACATATAATCAGATACGGGACAGGCACATGGAACATGGGCATGAGGAAACGTTACAATTACGTTGATGCTGTTTCAAGGCATACTTTTCAGGTAAAATATAAAAACAAACATTGAAATTGGGTTTAAGGCCGGTTTAAGGCTCAAAACAATCTCATCTAGATAAACCTCTTTTATTGTTGAGGAATATGTTAGTCGATTTTGATGTTGTTTCAAGGCCTAAAAACAGTCGTTGCCTGAAAAAAAAAACAATATGTTTTATTTTATACACAAAAGTTGGTGGTCATTTGAAAAGAACATAACACTAGAATGTGTTGTCTAGAGGTTTGTATTACTCATATCACTGTCACCACCAAACAATTATTATGAATAATTTGATTGTTGTTAAGCAAATTAAATCGAGATTAAGTTTACAAGAAATGTCTACTCCTATATTATGATACCTGACTCAGTTTGTGTTTGCTGTTTCGAGCTTGAAACAACACTTCTTAATCTTCTGAATATGTGTACAGGTATATCCAATGTCGTGGACGAGCGTATTGGCATCACTAGACAATAAAGGAATGTGGAATGTAAGGTCACAAATATGGTCAAGGAGATATTTAGGACAAGAACTCTATGTTCGTGTCTGGAACAACGAGAGATCTCTCTACACTGAAGCCGAACCGCCTCTTAACGCTCTATATTGTGGAAAAGCCAAACGTCCCATTTGATTTAAATAAATTCATTCGCTTGTTGCTTTGGTTTTTCCTTTTCTTTTTCTTATATATTTGAGGTTGTCATTAGGGCAATTCCAATCCTACCATATTTTCTAATGCAACATAATTTTAAAGCAAAATATACTATAATTCTACTCTATTTTCAACTCTGAAATGGAGTAATAGATAGAATTACTCTACTTATGGAGCAATTCTATTCATTACTCCGTTTCGAAGTTGAATTTTTTTAATAGAATGATCATTTAAATTTTGAATGTTTTTATTTTATATTTAAATAAAATGTTATAAAATAATACAATAGCATGAAAAAATATTATTCCATAAGAGATTATTTAATAATTTTATATTAAAAATTCATAAAATAATAAATTACTAAACTACACATAAAAATATTAAATAATATAACATAAAATAAATAATTTAATAATCTGGTAAATCATTTAAGAAACCATCATGATCATGAAACATTGTCCACACAATGAAGATATCTGATTTTAAAATTTTCTTACTTAATTTAAAAGTTTTCATGGATAAAAAAAAATCAGTATACATAATTGAAATGCATTAGTAGAGCATTCGTGAGAAAGATACTATAATTTTCATTAATGAGCTAAAATATGATATCTTATATTTTTATGATTTATTGTATTTTTAATAACGAATATTTAATATAAATAAAATATATTTTATATAAACATAGTATAATTGAGACTAATTATAAATAGAAAATAATGGTAATAATTATTAATTAAACAAAATGGAATAATTTTAGTATATTCTGTTAAAAATGGAATAATATTTAGAGTAAGACCTAATTCTATTTTTGTGTTCTATCATTTTAGAATAAAATTGGAATAAAACATTGTAAAAATGTGTTTCAAATCATGGTGGTAATGACTTGCGGTTAACCAATAAATAAGAAAATACATTTTTGGAATATATTATGCTTTAGCCAAAATATTAAAAATATATTTATAAAATATAATTAAAATGTAAAATTAAATAAATTAATATATAATAGATTATATAAGTTTAAATAAATTTATAGTTAACTAATATTCATCATCTATATAAAATAATGATGTTTTAAAACTTTACACATATCGGAAAAATTAATACTACATTCGTTTGTTTATTGTTTTGATTTCATTAATAAAGTTTTATCATTCATATTTTTACATTTTAATTTTATTTAATTTTAAAATAAATATGTTAGTTATATTCTAAAATATTAATCTTTAAAAACAGAATTAATATCTAAAAATCAATTGTTTAACTGAAGTGTTCTTCAAACTTGAGACATTTTGTATAGAAAATATTATCAGGCACGTTACCAGTCTCGAAAAATCTAAAGACTCGTGGGATCGATTATGATCTACGGTGCAGTATTTGTGGGGCAGATGAGGAATCTACTAATCAAATACTTTTCGAATGTCCACCAACACTTCAAACATGTGTTTTATTCAGGATACCATCACCTCCTGGAATCTTCTCATCCTCATCGGATTTTAATAATATGGATTATCTCCTGGAGACTTGCAAAAAATGGAAACTTTAATTATTCCCCAAAGATATTATGATATATTTGGAAGAATCGAAATGCTAAGATTTATTCGTACAAAAATGAAAACGCAAAGGAATGCTCTGGGAAGAAACACAGTCGTTGGTAACCGTACAAAATGGGAATTTACAACATAATCCTGCTTGGCAATCTTCAGAGCATACCAAAATATGTTTTATTGATGGAGCATGGAAAAAAGAAGATATTTATACCGGTCAAGGATGGTTCTGTCGAACGGTAGATTCGATAGAAGTTATGATGGGAACGATGAATCTTCGACGTAGTCTTTCCTCCTTGCACGAGGAGTGAATGAAGATATAAGTTAGGAAAGACTTTGATTTGGGCAATTGAATGTTTGAAGACTCTCTAATTCTCTGATGTAGTTTTTGCGATGGATTGTTCTCACATGGTGAAGATGGTATCAACACCTAAAGAATGGCCAAATTTCTCTGCACATATGGAAGAGTTCAGACGTAGTTATACTTTCTTTCCTAACTTCCGGATCAGACATATCCCAAGAGCACAAAAGACTATGGCGCACAAGTTTGCACGAGGTGTGAGGAGCTCTCCTTCTACTATATATGTTATATATCGATTCAACACCTCTTGTTTGGCTACCCGAACCGTGAGCCTTAGTTACTTAGTTTCGTTATTTTTCGTCTAAAAGTAATTTTATTCAATATTGTCTATCAAAGACAATAAATATAATAGTTGGCATGATGCATCACATCAAGAAAGACAAAACAAGCTCTTGAGAAACAATTTAACCCGGCCGGAAATATAATTTCACAATTACAATTACAAGAGAAATCAATGATGAAATCCATACTGAATTTGGTTGGACGATGATTCTACATTGATATCAAAATGATATTGATTGGTGTGTTTAACAATCGAAATGTTTTTCTGCATCAAACGGACTCTAGTCATATACGTTGCTTACACGATATATTATTATATGAGCTACGTTGGATAGAGTGATTATAGGGAGTATCTTGATGTTTAGAGCACAAGATGACCAAAATTAAGCAAAAACTAAAATCAAATGAAACGGATTTCCCAAATTCTAAACATACAGTCATCTACCATTATTTAAATCTAATGAAACAACAACAAAAAGCTCCCTACAGTCGAGTTGCTACTTGGCTGAAAGTAAATAAATGGTAGTACTAGCTAGAAAGAGTAGACATACTAAAAACGTACATTATTTTCTTTGCATTGAATAAGTTGTTTGGGCATTCGGGTCATCTGGTCATTCAGGTTGATTTCTACTGAATCCCCAAATCTTTCAGATAAAATGCTCCAGCCTAAGTATTGAATAAGAAATATAGTTGCAAAACCGAATCTAAATGTCGATTTGTCGATCCTACCTTACTAACAAAAGTATGGTCGGCTAGACATTAATCACATGTCTATATGTATCGTCCAGTCACCTATCAAAATCAAGTCCCCACCCGACTTTATGTTTGGATATAAATACATTGCATGCATATAACAACTTTTTCAATGCAAAGAAAATACTATATAACAACTTATAACAACTAAAGTCACGTTTCTTAACATTTAGGTTTTCTTTTTCGGTTTGCATTTTGGATATTATACTATTTTATATATTAGATTTTTATTTTAAATTTTTGAAATTAAATAATTTTCTAAAGTTTATTATTTTATGAACTTTTAATTTTAGAACTAAAATATTTTTTCATAAATAATTAGATATGATGTTAATTGACCGTAACATTACGACTAATTTACACCGACATCAGATGTAAACTAGTCATAAGTCTTACGATGAATTCATTTTGACAGTCGAAGTAAATTTGTCGTAATGTTTACTACCTTTTAACCTGATTTTTATGACTATAATTACGACAAAGTAATGACGATATTTTACGACCAGTTTACGTCTATCTTTGTGTACGTAACATTACGTCTTCTTTACAACGAAATCGGTTATGAAAATTTAACGACTAGTATATTTCGTCGTAATTTTTATAACGATGTTATGACAATTGACACATTACGATGAACTACTAACGAGGAATCGTCGTTAACTCGTCTAAATAGGTGATTAACGACAATTTAACGACGAAAATTACAGTCATCATCCCTGTGTTTTCTTGTAGTGATATTAGATGAAGATTGACAACTGAATATATTTATTAATTTATCCGTTCATATTAAGAGTCAATTTTTAACTTTTAAAATTTCTTTCATTATGTTTAATATTTAAAATTTTCAATGTACATATTAAATTTTCTATTTTCACCTTTATTTTTAATTTATTAATTTAAAAAAATCAAATAAAGTGTGTCATGCAGATTAAGAAAGTAATAAAATATACTATATACTCATCAAATATATAATTATTTAAATGAAAATGATTTAAATAGACATCTATTGGTCAATTAAAAGAGTAAGAAAGAGATTATGTATGAAAATTTGCATTGAAAATATAAAATGACACTAATTTTGAAACAAGAAAAAAAATAGAATGACAAACAGAAGAATTGTTTTTTATGTAAAAACCTTGAATGACAATTAGTATAGAACTAAGGAGTAGTTAGGTGATATTAATAATTAAGTATCCTTATTAGCTGGGGGATAATGACAGCTCAATAAATCCTACGGTTTACAGCTCGATTCGATCATAGTATATTAGATGTATAACAAGTCGGTTTTAGGCCGATAAGACATTGCTAGCACGTATGTATAATTGAGAATTTAACATATTAGGAACAAAATAAAGCTTCTAATGAAATATGTAATGCAAGTTTAGCAACAAAAAAGTTGTAATGCAATATAGGATATAAAAATAACAATTAGGAACAATTTGACAGTTTGACTATTGTTAAAGTTGCGCAAAAAGAGATCATTGTTAGAATTATTTTTAAACTGTGCATAAAATCATTGGATCCTGAAAGTTTTGTAGACTCGGAGTGGGCTGGCACAAAAGTTCTTTCACCATCTTATGCATGTTTAGTTCGTTAAGAATGGTGTCAAAAGAAAAGTTCCTTAAGAATATGAAGAGTGTACATCTAAACAGAAGAAACTGGGTCAACGAAAATAATAGTAATCGAATATTTTCTGATTTTTAAAAAATATTTCTGATTTTTAAGTTTGGCACAGCAATTATTCTAATCAATTTTATCAACATTTTCAACTTTAGTGTATATATATATGTTGCTATCTACCACGTTGACAAAATTTCTTTGAGCATTAGTTCCTTAGACCATCTCCAGTATATTTCTCTATTTTTTTCTCTATAATAGAATAACGCTATAATAGAGATGGGTTCTTCTCTAATGTATTCCTCTATTTTTTCCTTAAAAAAAATATTCTTAAAAGATTCTTTTATTATTTTACAACTAATACCTTCTACTTATACATGTTAAAAATTCATCCAATCATTGTAATTTTTTATTTTTCATAAAATTATAATATTATTTAAAATAAACATTTATTACAAAAATCTATCATATATAATAAAATAAAATAAAATAGACATTATCTAACCATCAATATTACTATATTTTAACATAAATGATTCGTTAATGCATTTTGAAATGCTAAATAAGTATTGAATAATATTTAGGTTGAGCTTAAATATTTTTATTAATATGTTAAAGCTATGTAAAATTTTTAATAGTTAAATTTTAGTTTTAGTTTTAGTTGAATATAAAACATTAAATATCATTTGTTAATTTTTTTATTTTTTAAAAATTTTGAATAAATTTATTGTGTTTTTATCTATGATTATTTATAATTGTAAAAATTTAAAAATATTATGTAAACAAAAACTGTGATATTATATGTAAAAAGTATTATATTTGTCCATAAACATGTTTTTTAATTATAATCATAAAAAGTTAAAAGACCATTTTGCAAATAAAAAAGTATGCCTCTTTTATAGAGGAATGCTATTTAGGAGAAAAAATAGCAAATCTCTATTTTAGGGGAAAAAATAGAGATGAGTTGGAATAGATTTTACTGTATTATAGAATATAAAAGCAAATATAGTATAAGGTTGGAGATGCATGGAATAAATAAAAGCAAGATGTCAAAGCCTCCTAATATATATATATATATATATTTTTTTTTGTATATCCTCTCTCCAATATCTCTTGTACTATATATATTTACTAGGTGTTTTCCTGCAGCATGTGCAGTAAAAGAATTTTAAAATATTTTTTAATAGATAAATATAAATTATATTTAATTTTTATTAATATTATAATTTTTTTTATCAATATTTTAATATAAATTTGATTTAACTGATCATCAAAATTAAGATAAAAACAATTTTATTTATTTTAAATTATATCTAAGAATGTACATGTATATATTTAAAATTATAATCTTAGGTAAAATTTTCTATCTATTTATTTTAATTAAAATATATTAAATAAATATGTAAAATCATAATTGTCAAAAATTAAATTTAAATAATATTTATAAAATCTGTAGATATATATAAGAAACTAATGATTTTACAATTCAATTTTATTTTATGATTTAATTTTTATAATTTTCTAAAAATATGTATATATCTTTGAAATATTTTTAATTTAAATGATATTTCAAAATTTGAAATGCCATAATTGAATATATTTATTTTAATGATGATTTATGAGTTATTACCATATTTTTAAAAAGTTCAAAAATATAAATCGACAATAAATGTAATATGTGAGTTATTACCATATTCGAAAAAGTTTACCAAAAATATAAATTAACATTAAATATAATTGTACATGTCATATTAATCTGTAAGACATGTCATCAATTTTAGTAGCAATGTCACAATTATTAATCTAGGTGTTTTCATGAGATGTAGTGATGAATTTTTTTAAAGTTAAATTTTATATTTTAAAATGTAATTTATTAATATTATATATTTTATTATCTTGACCAATAATTAATATAAATATCATCAATTAAGCATAAAATTAAGAGAAAACATTTTTATTTTAAATTACAGTTAAGAATATATATGTATATATATAAAGTTATAATCTTAGATAAAAAAATATTTATTTCATTTGGTTAAATGTATTAAATAAACTTGTATAAAATTACTAAAATCATATAAAATTGTATAGTTATCAAAAATTAAAACTAAATAATATTATATATTTGTAGATATCTAAAAGAAACTATTGATATTACGATTTTTTTTTAATTCAGAAAATTTAGAAAATTTTATATAATAAAATTTTTATAATTATAAAATTAAAATTATATAATATTCGAAATTAAAAATTTCATATTTGAATATTTTTATTTTAGTGATGATTTATGAGTTATTACCATATTCTACAAAGTTTACCAAAAATATAAATCAATATTAAATGTAATATATGAGTTATTGCCATATTCTAAAAAGATTTTCAAAAATATATATCATCATTAAATGTAATTGTCCAAGTCATATTTAACTATATGACATGTCATCAATCTTAATAGCCACGTCACAATTTTTTTTGTGAAAACGATTGTAAAGAAGACATATGGCAAATCACTTCTCAAATATAGACTAGGAGATTTATATGTGGTAAGGTTAAATAATATATAATTGTTAGGTCTACCTTTTATTTTGTCGAAATTATACTCGAAGAAAAAGAGTACCTATATAAGTATATATAGAAGAAAACAATTACGTACCTGAATATATAACGTATTGCAGTACTAACAACAAAACGCTTTATTTTGGATCGATAAAATGTATATCTATTATATTCTTTTGTTAAAAGTTATTGGTGGGGATAAACTAAAAGTTTTTTTTTTTTGTCAACGTGGGATAAACTAAAAGTTAAATGAACATTATCATGAGTAGCAATCACCACGATCTTTATTTAATATTCTTCCGAAACAAATACCTATGAAATCCCTTTTTCTGAGAAAACTACCTATAAGATCTTTCTATTTATATTTGTGGGTGTGAGGAGATTAAGACTATATCAAAAGTCGGAAGAATGAGTGAAAATAAGAAAAAACAACACTTTGTGCTAGTACATGGTTCGTGCCACGGTGCATGGTGCTGGTACAAGGTTAAGCCGCTGCTCGAGGCGGCGGGCCACCAAGTAACCGCCTTAAACTTATCTGCCTCCGGTATAGACACAAGGTCGATCACTGACATCTCCACATGTGAACAATATTCTGAGCCGTTACTGAATCTCTTAAAATCGTTACCAAATGATGAGAGAGTTGTGCTCGTTGGTCATAGCTTTGGAGGCTTGAGTTTAGCTATCGCTATGGATAAGTTTCCGGACAAGATATCTGTCTCTGTATTCTTGAGTGCTTTCATGCCCGATACTAAACACTCACCATCCTTCGTCTTGGAGAAGGTATTGTTCTTACATTTTAAATGATGATCGCATATCAAGAAACTAGTTTTTTTTTTTCAAGGAAGCATCAAGAAAAAGGTTCATGCTGATCGCAAACGTTTCTTTCTTTAGCAATCGATGCTTTATAAAATTATTTTAAATAGGTCTTCTTGGGTTGAAGTTTGAACTGTAGGAAAATTTAGTCATGATCAGTCCAAGAATCAAACATTGGCAAACGTCTCAAAACATTGGCAAACGTCTCAAACACACAAACTTCCAATGAATGTTCATGGATTTTGCTTTATTTTAAATCTATTAAAATGTTTGCAGCTGTATATTAAACTGATAAATATATCTGAGTTTGACTTTCTGTAATGTAATGACGTAAAAGTTTGGAAGCAACATGGCACAAGAAGCATGGATGGGCACCGAGTTCAAACCATACGGATCAGAAAATTCCGGGCTGAGTATGTTCTTCAGCTCTGAGTTCATGAAGCTCGGTCTGTATCAGCTTTCTCCAGTTGAGGTAATTGAGTAAATCGTCATATCACATGAAACTGTATATGTTTTGAATTTATTATCTCTGTCAATAAAAATGGAAAATCAAACTACAATGATTTTGGTGATGGGGTCAATATTAAAATTAATTAATAAAAAGGTAAATATTCAAGTATTCAAACATATCTTCTGTGACTTTTGTGGTCTTGCAGTTATTGCACCAGAAGAAAACAAAATATATTATTTGAAATTCAAAAATGATCCATGTGAGATTTTCCCCCTTTAGACTCAAAAATTTGGATCTTTTTAGAAAAAATCTGTAGACTATTAAAAGATTATCTTTTCATTAAAAGTTCTACATTTACCTCAAAATAAAACTATATAGAAGTTGTAAAAGATAGTGGATCGATGGCAATGGCATAAGCACATGTAAGTCGGTTTTTTTTCTGAAGTAGTCCAACTACTGAACGGATAAATTTGTTGAGTTTAACTTACTTTTCACTCTGGTGGTGAATGTAATCTTGATTTAGGATCTTGAATTAGGATTGCTTTTAAAGAGACCTGGATCTTTATTTGTGAGCGACTTATCGAAGATGAAAAACTTCTCACATGAAGGGTATGGTAATGTTCCTCGAGCTTACATAGTGTGCAAAGAGGACAAAGGCATACCTGAAGCATTCCAAAGATGGCTGATTGATAACTTTCCAGTGAATATAGTGATGGAGATGGACAAGACAGATCACATGCCAATGTTCTCCAAGCCTCAGCAACTCTGTGATCACTTCATGGAAATCGCAGACAAATTTCTCTAAATAATCTTTCATGAAAAAGTATTGGATTTGATACAGATAGGGGTTTGTTGCAAATGAATAATAATGTAACCTTTTCAAATTTCGGAGTTTATTTTATAAGTTATGAATACCACCAAAATTTAATTTGTTTGTGATGAAATTCTGTTGTCATATAAAAGTATCATACAAAATATTTTTGGACTATCTTCTATATATTATTTGAAAAGTTTAAAACATATACTTCGATACTTGGTTACAAGGGGCAAGTTGGGTCTTGGGTGATGGACGTAAGGTCAGCTTCTGGAAAGATAAATGGCTGTTAAATGAGCCCATTTCGAATCGAGTATGGTAGATATTCCGGTGGAGATGCTAGACGCAAAAGTTCGGGACTTATGGCAAAGTGGAGCTGGTTGGTTAACTCAAATTCTTGAGCCTTATATGCCATTACAGATGCAATTGAGATTGGCTTCAATGGTGGTAGCTGATATCACTGGGGCTCGAGATAGAATGTCATGGAGTGAGAGCAAAGATGGAACTTTCTCTGTGAAGTCCGCATACGCTTTTTTGACTAAAGATGTTGTCCCACGACCAAACATGGAAGCTCTATACAAGAGGATATGGAGTGTTGGTGCGCCGGAACGAGTTCAGAGTATTCTTATGGCTGGTGTCTCGGCAAGTAATCATGACGAATATGGAACGTAAACGCAAACACTTGAGTGATAATGGAGTGTGTCAATTGTGCAGAAACGCAGATGAAACGATTCTTCATGTTCTCAGAGATTGCACGGCAGCTGCGGGGTTATGGGTGAACCCTAAACAAAGACCTAAGGAATGTTATATGCATTTTGAAGAATTAAGAATAGTATCCAGCTGGTCTTGACTCTTGGGATCATCGCTACAAATTAGTAACGATAACGAATGTACATAAGAACTCTGTTCTTTCTTTATTTTATTCAATGAGTGTATAGGAAAATTCATGTGACTAGTTTCTCCAATTGAATTCATGAATCTGTGAAAATGTAACACTTGGCAGTTCTGTTCAACCTTTAAGAAAAAATGCCAAACACGAAGAAACGTGTGGCTGCAATAATGTCAAAAGTTATCTTTTGCCAAAAGCATTCAACCCCATACATTATTTGACCATAAATGACTATTTATCTTAGAGCAAAGAATGATGAAATAAAAGAAAAGGCAAATGGAGAACAAGAACCAGAAGCGGTTTGTGCTTGTCCATGGCCTATGCCACGGCGCATGGAGCTGGTACAAGGTGAAACCAATTCTAGAAGCTGCAGGTCACATTGTAACCGCAGTAAATCTAGCTGCATCCGGCATAGACACAACCAGATTAGAAGAGATTCAAGCACTAGAGGATTACTGCAAACCGTTGCTTGATGTTGTGAGCTCGCCTGATGAAGAAGATAAGGTGGTCCTTGTTGCTCATAGCATGGGAGGAATATTTGCAGCTGACATTGCCCTCATAAGATCGCTGCTATTGTCTTTGTGACATCCTTCATGCCCGACATAACAAACCCACCTGCTTATGTTTTCAAAGATGTACATATTATGATACAGTGATGATTCTATTTCACGGTACTATCTCATCCTACAAGTGATTTTCTTAAATCTGTAGCTTATGGCGAGCATTTCACAGCAAGATTGGTTGGATACCGTGTTGGGGAGCTATGGGGGTCCTGATCATCCGTTAAGGTTTGCTCTCTTTGGACCAAAGTTCTTGGCCAAGCATTTGTACCAACTTTCGCCAGTCCAAGTAAGTCTCCTAAGCCTAGTCAAAACCCTATCTTTTAAAGCAAAAAACAAAGAGTTTGATAGTAACCTTTTTGTTTAGGATCTTGAATTGCCGAAAATGCTGCTGAGGGTGAACCCATCAGTTACGGACAACCTGGCAGGGACAAGAAGCTTCACTGAGGAAGGGTTCGGATCTGTGACGCGTATTTATATCATATGTGGAGAGGATAATGTGATACATGATGATTACCAGCGTTGGATGATCAAGAACTTTCCGATAAAAGAAGTAATGGATATCAAAGATGCGGATCATATGAGAATGTTCTCCAAGCCTCAAGAACTCTGTGCTCTTCTCTTCGAGATCGTAGATAGATATGCATAAAAGAAATCTGCGGTTTAGAAATGGTTATGTATACAACATATAATGATCAAATAAGTGATGGGAGATCAAATATGTTAAATGAGTTCTTACATTGTTTTTCGCTAAGAGATAATTTTGTGCTTTAAGATTATATTCAGTGAAATGAAAGCATAAATTACAAC
Organism: Raphanus sativus; assembly: GCF_000801105.2. NCBI lineage: Eukaryota > Viridiplantae > Streptophyta > Magnoliopsida > Brassicales > Brassicaceae > Raphanus > Raphanus sativus. The sequence goes on along the minus strand of NC_079514.1, from coordinate 33,913,822 downwards.
AATGTAAAATAAATACATAATTCTACGTACGAAGATGACAGCAGATTCGAGACGGAACTTGAATGTGTCAATGTAGCCTACACGACAGAGTAAGAAAACAGAGAGATGGTCACATATAGTGATGTTAAAACCAGCTCTCATCAATGAGGAAGCTGATGTCGAAACTAACAAGTTCTAGAAATCGTTTTCTTTCACAGAACGGAGATATGATGGTGAGAATCACTCCTCTGTTAAAGAGGATGATAGAAGCATGGATAGAGATAGTAACAAACTAGGTGAACCCACTAATAAACTAATCTTTTTTTTTGGTCAAACTGATAAACTAATCTTTATAAACACAAATTAAAGGCCCGGGTGAATCCATCAGAAATCCTTTGCAATCTAGCCAAGAAAATCAAAACCACAACACCCCACTCAGTGTATATGTGTCCTAGTGTGCTAAATCGATAGTTGATAAAATCAACAGTCAAAAAGCCCATGAATAACAATTCATATGTAACTTTTTAAGACTTTTTTAATCAAAGAGGATGGATAATTCCCTCTAAATCATTATAACCAAGCAAGTTAAGGATTTTAATGAAATTAAGTTGTTTAAAAAAAAGATTAAATCCAATGAAGAGGTCAACCAACTAATTCCATAAACAGTACAGACTTAAAACTAAAAGTCAATGCAAGTTGGTGTACGATTCTAAGACAACGACCTAAAACTAACAGTCAGCATAGTTTTGGTTTACCATTCTCTAGGACTAGTATGAGTATTTAACCAAAAAAGCTGAAAAGAAAAGGCAAATGGAGAAGCAGAGTAAGAAACACTTTGTGCTTGTCCATGCGGGATGCCACGGCGCGTGGAGTTGGTACAAGGTGAAAACACTTCTAGAAGCTGCGGGACACTGTGTCTCTGCTATCGATCTGTCTGCATCGGGTGCCAACACGACCAGAGTGGTAGAGATTCAGACGTTGGAGGATTATTCCAAGCCATTGCTAGAGATGATGGGCTCGCTTGCCTCTGAAGAAAAGGTGGTCCTAGTCGCTCATAGCGTGGGACGTATACCGGCTGCTCACGCTGCTGACATCTTTCCTTGTAAGACCGCTGCTATTGTCTTCTTGACATCGTCGATGCCCGACACCAAAAACCCGCCTGCTTACGTTGTCGAAAAGGTACATAAAAATGTCTCAGCATAAAATGTTTTTTACTAAGCTACGGTGATTCGAAGCTACGGGACATGTGAGCGTCCTCTACAGACTATTCTTTTCGGACCAAAGTTCTTGGCCGAGAAATTTGACCAACTGTCTCCAGTTGAAGTAAGACTCCAATCCTAATCAAACCTCTCTTTTCTAGGCTCAAATAAAGATTGCTACTAATCTTGGCCAATCTTTCGTGGTTTAGGATCTTGAATTGGCGCAAATGTTGGTGAGGGTAAACCCATTAGTTACTAATAATCTGGCAGGGACACGAAGTTTCACTGAGAAAGGGTATGGATCGATTCCACGTATTTATATTATATGCGAAGAAGATAATATAATACCTAAGGAATACCAGCACTGGATAGTCAGGAACTTTCCACCAAAAGAAGTAGTAAAGATCAAAGATGCTGATCATATGCCAATGAACTCCAAGCCTCGAGAACTTTGTGCTTGTTTCTTGAAGATCGCAGATACGTATGCATGAATCAAACCTGAGACTGTCACCGAAATCAGCTTCCACAAGAATAATTAAGCCATATGGGAATACATCTTATTATTGTCTATATGTATGAAAACTAAGCAAGTATTAATGTTCATAAGAACAGTTTTGTTGTAGCATTATGAAAGAGGTAAGTGTAATATCTACAGTGTGCAGAAAATATTTAGCAACAACTATAAGCTTCTTGTAAAAGGACTTGCATGTATCTGTTTATCTAAAACACAAAGAGACTTCTTTAGCTAGAAAAAATATCTGATATAAACAGATGATCACCATAACCAATACCGTCGAGTAATTTCTATAGGCAAGATGAAAACACCCAAACAATGTGGCTTGCATCAAACTCCCAACACTTCACTAGATACTTAATATTTATAAGAAAACATATGCACTTATCTAATCTATCGATTCACAGATTTTAGAAACATTCCTCTACCATCATACAATCAACGGGAAACGGTTATTTCATACCCAAACATATGACGATATGTTCAATTCATATCTGATTTATATTGTCGTGCAAAAACATATATGAACTTTTGAAAATTTCAAATAACATATTGATGTTTATTTTTGGTGATTTCAAATAACATATTTGATATTTATTTTTTGGTGAAATCATACAACAGTGACCATATTATTTTTTTTTGAATGAATGTTAAATTCTTATTCATCAAAAAAGCCTTTGTACATCAAGAATGTGTCCTTATACCTTAACCCTTCCTATAAACGATTTTTAGACTTTGAAACTAACCCCCCAAAATTTGCAATTTACAATTGAGTGGAAAACCAAATTTGTAAAGTATCTTGCATCCCTTTTACTCCCTTTGATCTCAGTAAACTCAACTTATTCCTCACTTCCTTGTCAGCTAACTTCTTTATAACCATCATTGGAGGTAACCGTTCCCCATGTTTCACTCTGTTTCTAACACGCCATATAGCATACACAGCTTCCTGGAAAGCATATCGAAGACAGAAGCTCTTCCTCTTGTCTAAACTTCCAATCATGATGAAATGCATAATATTTGACCAGGAGTACGTGAACGAATTGCCCATGATACCTTTGGCAAGACACTTCCATATCTGCTGAGAGTAAAGACAATCAAAGAACAGATGGTCTCCGTTTTCCTGACCTCTCTTACACAACACACATGTAGTGTCAACACCTTGACTCCATCGGGCAATCCTATCCATTGTAGCCAACCTGTCCAATTGCGCCAACCACATAATGAAAGCATATTTGGGAGTAGCTTGTGGAAACCAGATACATTTTCCCCAATCACATTTCTCACGCGCTTCTCTTATCATCTTCCAAGTCTCACAAGTTGAGAAATCTTGTTTAAATCCAGACTCTCTCCTCCACTGACTGATATCACTCCGGTCACCACCAATGTTTCCTTCTAGGCTTACCAACTCCTCTTCAATATTATTTAAAACCAGGGAACGATGTCTCCTTCTCCTCCGACCAGTGATAGCTTCCTCCACAGTTGCTTCTCTTCGAACCCCCATATCAATGAACCCTCTTTCACCCAGTAAGTCAAAAAGAACACCCTTCTCAGACCAACAATCAAACCAAAAGGAAGTGTGACGACCATTTCCCACCTCCTTCCGATAAAACCTCTTAGCCACATCTCTTAGTTTGAGAAGTTTTCTCTACATCCAGGATCCACACTGTGTGTTCTGTTTCACTTCCCAAAAGCTTCTTTTCTTTAACAGATTTGACTTAATCCATTTGCTCCATAACGAGTCCCCCGTCAACAGCCTCCAGATTAGCTTCAGACCACACACTTTATTTACATCCTTTAAAGCTCTTATACCTAGCCCTCCCTCATCTCTTTCTTTACATACTTCCTTCCAAGCAACTTTGGCGCCTGTGGCCTTTAGATTGGGACCGGACCATAGAAACGCCGAGCAGATCTGCTCAACTTCTTTAATGCACTGACTGGGGAGCCGGAAAGCAGCATACCAGAAATTAACAAAGCTCATTAAGACTGCTTTAATTAATTGCAGCCTACCTGCATAAGATAAGAACCTACTGGTCTATGTACTGATTCTATTTCTCATTTTCGCCACCAAAGGCTGATAGTCATGCTTCTTCATCGCTTGAGTCATTAGAGGTAAGCCAAGATATCTCACAGGTAATGTACCTTCAGCTAACGGGAAATCCTGCAAAATTCTTCTTCTCTTTACATCATAAACACCTGCCATATAAATGGTGGACTTCTCAATGCTGATTTTTAGACCCGACCAAACTGCAAAGTCATCAAATACTGCCAGAGCGCCCTCAATAGATGCTTTCGACCCCTCTACAAACACCATCAGATCATCTGCGAAACACAGATGAGTGAGAGAGAGAGATTGACAGCAGGGATGATACTTGAACTTCTTCTCCATGACAGCTTTATCAATCTTCTTGGAAAGAATGTTCATGCAGAGCACAAAGAGGTAACGAGAGAGAGAACATCCTTGCCTCAAGCCTCTAGCACTCTGTAAATATCCTGCAAGATCACCATTCACCTGAACCGATAAGGATGGACTTGTAATGCACAGTCGAATCCAATGGATGAACTTAACCGGGAATCCCAAAACTTCCAACCCTTTCAGAACAAATTCCCACTGAACTGAGTCTAAGGCCTTGGAGATATCAACCTTCATGACACATCTTGGGAAGATTGATGGCTTGTGATAATCCTTCACCATCTCTGAAGCCAAAAGAACATTCTCCATGAGCAAACGGCCCTTGATAAACGCTGACCGATTCTCACTTACTATTCTCGGCAGCAACTGCTTCAATCTATTTGCTAGGATTTTAGAGACTACCTTGTAAAGAACATTGCAGCATGCAATCGGCCTGTAGTCCTTCATCTCCATGGAATCCATCTTCTTAGGAATCAGAGCCAAGATTGTAGAGTTCACTCCTTTAGGAAGAAAACCATATTTAAAAACTGACTGAACCGCCACAACAAAATCATGACCCAGAATCGACCAAGTTGCCTTGAAGAACTCACATGGAAACCCATCCGGACCAGGAGATTTATAACTTTGCATAGCAAACAGGACCTTCTGAATCTCTTCCCCTGTTACCTCAGCCTCAAGCATATTACAATCATCAATACTGCATCTGAACTCCAGAATATCTCGTAACTCCTCCACCGTTGCTCCTTTATACTCACTTGGGCATAAATTCATCAAATCAGAGAAGAACCTCTCTGCCTCACTCTTGATGTCCTGGTGATTGGTGACAGTTCTACCATCCCCACATCTAATCTCACGAATCAGATTCTGAGCTTGTCGCGTCCTTATAGCATTGTAAAAAGTTTTATTACTCTGGTCCCAACCTCCAGCCAGTGTAGTTTGGAACGCTGTTTTAGGAAATCTTCTTCTAAACTCGCAACATGTAGCCACTTTTCATATGCCTCAGCTTCATCTTTAGCTGCATCCTCACATGGATTCAGCAAAGTTATTTTCTGCTTTTTCACATAACTGCTCATGAGCCTCCTTTGCTCTGATAGTTAAATTCCCAAGACCTCCTTTAGTGACCATATTAGATGTCATGTCATCTAATTTCGCTGACGAAAATGTCATGTGTATAATTTTTTTCCGAAAAAACTAAACAATCATTTTATAAAAATAAATTTTTAGAAAATGTTAAATTTTATGAATTTTTATTATTTAGTAAAATTAACAAAATTAATTAATTAAATTTTAATTTTATATAAGAGATATATCCGTAAATGTTTCGATCATATCACAATACCATCTTTAAAGGAGGTATATATGTGTTGTAATTATTCAAATTCAGTGCTAGTGTTGCAGTTTTATTAAGCTTTATTGTAAATAACATAGCCATGATTAATAAAGACTAACAAGACATATATCTCCTAGCACTGAATTTGAATAATTACAACACATATATACCTCCTTTAAGGATGGTATTGTGATATGAAATATATACGAATATATCTCTTATATTAAATTAAAATTTAATTGATTAATTTTTATTAATTTTACTAAATAATAAAAATTATAAAATTTTACATTTTTGTTAAAGTTCTTTTTACAAAATGAATATTTAGTTTTTCAAAAAAATTGTACATTTGGCATTCTCGTTAGCAAAATTAGCTGACATATCCCCACGTCACCAAAATTAAATGATATAGCAATTAATGTGGCGACTAGTGTATGATTTGCCAAAAATTAACATCAGTTATGTTATTTGAAATTTTTTAAAGTTCAAATATATTATGTACGGCCATATAAGTCCAGTATGAATCGAACATATCATGATATATTAGGCATTGGGTATGAAATGACCGTTTTCCCTACAATCAACCAACAAACTAGATTGTGTGTTCTAAATAACTATGAACTCTTAAGGTTTTATTCATTCCATAGGTAGGTCAACGAACTCACTCCATGAACGTTGAACACTAACAGTCAGTATACCATTTTCTTGAACTCAGTGAACGACCAGAACGTAACAGTTATTGATAATATAGTACCTGAAGAAAACCAGCGTTGGGTGTATCAGCAACTCTCCAACAAAAGAAGTTAATGACCTCAAGAATTATGTGATCGTGTCTTGAAAATTCGCAGCCGTCACATCAATTTGGATAGCACCTTCAGCTTCCACCACTTTAACAAAGCCATAAGGATGGTTATATTGATTGGTAACACACAGAGCCTTTATACAGCCAGAGACAATTCCTGTTAGATGATCACCATAACAAATATAACAGAACACCAATGTGGCCAATACGTCTCTGTTTGCTGTGGTCTGTAACCTATGCTTCTCCTTGGAGCTCTAGAGATCGCAGGGCGTAGCTTCGGGATTAGAAGAGATCGAAGAAACTGTCAAGGTCAGCGATACGGAGAAGTGAACATGAAAGAAGGGGGAAATCATTGTAAACTATATTGGGTATCGGATACCTTCATCAGTAACTTTGTGTGACAATGTATCAAACTCGTAAACGTAAGGAGTTAATGTGCAAAAAAGAGCATGAGATTTTTTAAAAAATTTATCACATCTTGTCACTAAACTTAAAAGCCACAACACATATACATACAAACATCGGTTTTAACTTTGCTTATAAGAAACGTAAATGCAAGAAATGAAGTGTAGAATCTCCAAACAATCAAATCATATATCCCTAAGCTTGCTAAGATTAACAGGAGAGATGACGTTAATATCACCATACAAGAATTGCTTAGCGATGATTACATTTGCTGCTTCACTAGGATGATAAGGATCCCAAAACACATACTTGTCCCTTTCCTCGCACATACTCGATGTCGGTCCGCAAGGTATTATTCCCGCAAACTGTCCTCCATTACCGCAACAAGCTTTTGTCGCCGTTTTGAACCCTACACAATAGCTCAAGGCTCAAAACGTGTGCATGTGTGAATTTCGGCATAAACAGTTTAGCTAGACCCGTAAACTCAAACCGCAATATACAAGAAAAGGTTTATTTCAGGTTTGATTATTGATTATTTTACCTTATTGAATCATGCAGACTCTTGTATGTCGGTTCATATCTAGTTTTTACTCGAAATCAATCGGATACTAGTAATATATTTTCTATATTTTCGGTACTTTAGTTTTCTTAAGATTTAAGATATATTTTTGGGTTTTGGATTATTGGATATATGAATACCGAACCTGGAAATTGGAACATGAACCGACATGGAAACGATAGAAACCAAACCAAAACACTTTTGAATTCTAAATAGGTCTACATTCTCCATGGTACACCCCTGAATCGATATGTTCCTATAAGAATACCCGAAAGCACAAGTCTATGTAAAGTTTAGAAGAAGAAAAAGGAAATATTACCATATTTTTCGTAATTAGTAATGAGTTCCATGACGAGATCGTAGACATTGGCATGCACGAACATTGCTCCAGGAAGCTTCTTGTTTAGGTCCTCTAATAAACTCTGAAGTCGAACATTGTATTGATTTGCTAGCTTATTAGCAAGGTCCACACACTCATTTTCGTTTAGTTGATTAATCGTTTTCTGGTACGGTATGCATCCGATAGGTCCAACGTTCCCGATCACAAACTTTCTCGCATCCAATTGGTACAACCTCTGCATTGCAACCATAACCATAAAAAAAAACCATATTTAACTATATGTAAGCTTATAACATCTTCGGACCGGTCGATGAGATCATTTTTGTTACTTACGGTTAGTTGGTCGCGAAGATGGTCGATCATGTCGTCGATAAAATTATCAGGAGTTTGAGTGAGCCGTGTTCCAATGGAGAGAAGAGGGAATAGATAGTTGTTGAGGAAGTCGTTGGCTCCGATAGTGATGGAGAATATTGATTTCTTGCTTATATACTCTTTTGCTTTCTCTTTTCCAAGTAGTTCATCGAATTGTTTACGTGTGGTGTTGAAGAAATCTACTTGTACATCCATGCCTAACCTGTTCACCTACCAGATATTTATTACATTTACACCAATAAACACAAACTAGAACTTTTAAATTAATGTAAGACATTATCAAACCATATTGATTAACACTTACAAAGATTCTTCCGGTTGCATTCATGATTCCTCCTCCTCCAGACGCGTAGTTTACACCGGCCAGTAAAGCTTTTCCGGTAGCGTTTGGTGCTAAGAATGGAATAGCATAGTTTGCTGATCCGAGTTCTTCCCCTGAAATATCATAAACCAAACCGTTCATACACACGTGTTCAAAAATCAAAACCGTTCATATAAAAAATTAACATGTGTAGACTAATATAAACGTGTAAGTGTGTACGTTGAATGAACATCAAATCTACACTAATGATGTATACCACATACCATTTGCTATATATGCGTTAAAGAATATAGATATCATGAACGTACCAACGATGTCACCAATGGTCCGGCCATTAGTAAACCGACCGGTTGGGTTTCCTCCCGAAGCTTTGAAATCGATACCATTAGGCTTCATATTGGCCCTAGACAAGGTCGGTAGATAGTTATTGTTTCCTGCATCCACTAGAGAATCTCCAAATATAAACGAAGCTCCTAATCCTCCATTTTTGTTATTATCGTTGTTAACCCCACGGCCAGCGGCTTCCACAAAAGCAGTGAGAGTTAAGAGGAAGGAGAAAAAGAAGAAGACAGACAGGTCCATTTCTCTTCTTGAACTAGAAGCTCTAGTGGACATATCTCTCGATTTAAAGAAACTTAGGTGTGTGTTTTCAGATTTATATAATAAAGAAAGGTTTGGGATTGAAAGTAAACTTGTGAGACTGTGATTCAAGATTTTTCTAGTGGTGGTTCATCAATGTGGACTAGTTTTTCCTTTTGCCTGTGAGAAAATAACGACCCGGCCTTTGATTCGCTGAACGCTTGAGAAACTAACCAACCAAGTAGTTCAAGTCTGATAGACAATAAATTATAATATCAATTTCCAATAAGTAACTACTGCTAAAATTATTTTATTATTACTTTTTACAACCAAAATAAAATTTATGTTTAATTCGTATATCTAAACTGTAACAAAAATGAGTTAAACTTAAAGAGACTTTGTATCAAAAATTGAAGTAACCTTATAAATACAATCATGTTTTATTTTGTATCATATATGTGAAATTTTGTCAAAAATCAGAAAATGTTGCTTAAAAAGAAGAGATTAGGTGTTTATCTGGTCAAGAAGGTGAGACTCATTTTTGTTTTTGCAAAACCTTACTCAAAACTTGAAACTTTATTATTCATTTGGACATTATCTAAAATTTTGAAATCGTTCCTTTTTCTGTGATCTGCAGAAAGTAGGTATGGTAATGTTTTTCATTTTTTTGACAGTTGAATAATTATGTTTTTTTTTTGAGAAAAAAGAATAATTATGTTTTATAAAATAATTATCCACTATTATCCCAGCTGTATTGCATTACAAAGTAGCAAATTTTATTTAAAAAAAATTGAAGTCCCCATCAAATCAGAGTAGGAAAGGAAACACTCCAACACATTTCCCCAAACGGCCAAACTCATGCACATTTTCAAATAAAAAATCCGACCGTTGCAGTCTCATCTTTTAAAAAAAAAAAAAAAACAATATAACTTCTTCAGAGCAGCGAGAGACGAGAGAGATCAGTGCAATCTGAAAAAGCAGTGGAACCATAACCATCAACCATGCTCGCCATGAGAACAGCAATGGAAGCTTCAATGCCCAAATCAAACCCTAATAATGGGAACACTAAGGCCTCTCTCTACGAACAATGCCGAGAAGAGAGGATCAGAGAGAATCTTCAGCGGATGCAGAATCTCGGCATCATGAATCTCGCGAGAAAACTCCAATCCGAGACCCGACCCGGTAAAAGACCGTTCGGTAACTCTAACCCGGCTCCGAAATCGACTCCTCCCACCGCTCCTTCTCGGCGATCTTCCCGGTATAATCTCTTCCTCGTCGTCTCCCTCTCTGATTGAAAGATTAGGGCTTACGATTCCTCAATCAAAATTAGGGTTTATGATTGGTCTGTCCAAATTAGGGTTTATGATTTCTCAGTCAAAATTAGGGTTTATGATTGGTGTGTTGAAATTAGGGTTTTGGGTTTCTCTGTTGAAATTAGGGTTTTTGATTTTCTTGGTCTTGTTGTTATTTTGTCAGGTTGGAGAACTCAACTCCTGTTACCTACAACGAGAGAGACAATGTGAAAGCTAAAAAATCAAAGGGAGAGAGACTGTTGATTTGTGAAGGCCCAAGGGTGGAGGTGTACACAGAGGAGCATGAGAAGCTGCTTGGGAACACAGAACGAAGCTGGACTTGCTTTGTTGATGGCTATGCCAAGGATGGGAAACGGATTTATGATCCCTTCAAGGGTAAAACTTGTCACCAGTGCAGGTTTTTTTTTACTCTTCTCTCTACTCTTAAATGCTTTTAGAAACGACAACTAACAACTCCGTGAAACGATGTTGATACTTGTCTGTGCGTGTGTTTTAGTCACTCTTTACACAGCAATGTGAATCCAGGATGAAAAAAAATAAACCAAACCCATAAGGAAAATATGCGTAACGGAATTACTTAATGCTTTAGTGGTGTAAATGTAAATGTGTGTTTACAGGCAGAAAACGCTCGGTCATCGGACACAGTGCAGTGTATGCGACATGGTCCAAGGACAATTCTGTGGTGATTGCTTGTTCATGAGGTGGGTACTCTCCTTTTTTCTTCTCAAAACACATTTGTGTAAGATCACTAGCAATGGGGTTTTTCTGTTGGTATTGAATGTGTATTATTTTGTTGGTTAATAGATATGGGGAACATGTTCTGGAAGCTCTTGAGAATCCAGAATGGGTTTGCCCTGTTTGCCGCGGGATTTGCAACTGCAGTTTGTGCCGGAATCATAAAGGATGGGTTCCAACTGGTCCAATTTATAGAAGGGTGCGGTATTCTTTTGATCATTCATTTGCTTTTATCTTTTGTTTTTTTGTTTGTTTACTTTTGAATAAAATCAAAGAGCTGAAGGTTTCTTTCTTGGAACTGTTTCCAGATAGCTAAACTCGGCTACAAGTCTGTAGCACATTATCTGATTCAAACCAAACGTGCACAAACTGATGATGTCACCCCGAATCAAGCTTCTGCAAAGAGATCGCTTTCCTTCCAAGAAGTTAAACAACTTCCTAACGCTGATGATGATGATCTCCCTAATGAGGTACCACAGCTTCAGATTATGGGAAGTCAAAATGGTGATTCCTTGAAGAAAGAGGAAGGTGGAAACACAACAGACGAGAATCAGAATTCAGCTAAAAGGTCACTGAGCTTCTGCTTGCCTGATCAGACTCCATGGGTTCCAAAAGCTCATGAAAAGACAGGACAAATATCAAGTTTGGACTTCTTTCCGGTCGATATTGAGGTTCTTAGCGAGGAGCCAAAGACCATAGGTAACTCGGTGAGGAGTAAGAAGAGAACATCTCCCGAACCTAATTCAGAGAGCATTGGCAGCGGTGTGATTACTCGAAGCAAGAGGAAAGCGGCTTTGGAACCTAATCCAGATAGTATTGGTGCAAGACTAAGGCAGCGTCGAAGGAGCCAAAGTGGCCTTTAGAAAAGAAGTTTCAGAGAAACAAAACTATCTCTCATTCTCTCGCTCACATCTCCCCCCTATGTCCTGTCTTTTTTTGTTGTGTTGTTCCTTCACAACTTAACCTCTTTGGTTTCTCTCTCTGTTATGTCACTCTGACTCTTTTTTAGGTTTTTTCTGGTTGCTTGTTCAACCTCTTTGACAATTTAACTTCTTTTGTTCTAATGGATCGAGAAAAAATCATTACAAGACTCTTTAGCATTTTATCAGTTGTTGAGGTAACTCGGAATTTGTGTGTTTAAAATGTTGAAATTTCACAAGTATCTGCCACTATTGGAAGAAAGATTCGGTGATGGCCTGGTCTTTTTATCCGAAATCGAAAATAAAGAAATTGCAACCGAAAAGAATCGATCTGAATAGATTATTGGATCCAAAAAATATCGATCCAACAAAAACCTATAGACCTTAAAACCTGACATTTTTTTTGTCACATGAACCATGACATCTCAGATTATGATTTTATGTGTTTTATTTTCTACTAGGTGTTTTCCTGCACCATGTGCAGTAAAATTGTTTTCAAAATTTAATTTATATTTGAAATAAGGTTTATTAAATATTATAGATTTTATTATTTTTACACATATTTAAATATGTATTTTATTTATTTAAATATTAAATTAAGATAAAATGATCTTTTATTTAAAAATATATTGTATAATTATCAAAAATTTGAACTAACAATATTTATAGAATCTGTAGATATATAAGAATCTAATGATTTTACGATTAGAAATCTTTTTTTTTTAAATTGTAGCAATTTTTAAAGATTTAGTAATACAAATTGTATAATTATAGAAAATAAAATATAATATAATTTCGAAATTTTAATGTTATATATGAATATATTTATTTTAGAATTTTAGGAAGTTGTCATTTTAAATCTAGTATCTTTTAATTAAGGAAACAAAATAATTTGCCAAATTATGTTATGCTTTTAAAATAAATAAAAAGATTAAATAAATAAAATAACAATAGTTCTAAAAAATATTATTTTTAAAAAATATTTATTTATAAGATTTAGAGTTTAGTGTTTAAGATTTATAGTTTAGAATTTATCCAAATGTTTATTGTTTTTCCAAGGGTTAGAGTTTACCCAAGGGTTTAGGGTTTACCCAAGGGTTTAGGGTTAGGATTAGAATTTAGGGTTTAATGTTTTGTTGACAACATGTTTAGTATTTTTCCAAGGGTTTAGGGTTTACCCAAGGGTTTAGGGTTTAGGATTAGAGTTTAGGGTTTAGTATTAGAGTTTAGGGTTTAGCTGACAACATTATTTTTTTTAATTCGTTTTTATATACTATTTTTATTTATTTTTAAATTTTATTTTGAAAAGATAATATAATTTGACAAGTTATTTGTTTCCTTAATTAAAAGATACTAAATCTAAAATGACAATTTTCTATTGGTTGATGAACCTTTAGGTTCACCCTAGGGAGTGAACCCAAGAATAACTCTTTATTTTATAGATGATGTATGTGATATTACCATATTTAAAGAAGTTTACCAGAAATAAATATCAATATTAAATGTAAGGTCTGAGTTATTACCATATTCTAAAAAGTTTACCAAAAATATAAATCAACATTAAATGAAATAATTCATGTCATATTTTTCGGAAACCATGTCATCAATTTTAGTAGCCATTTCATATTTTTTTTGTGAAACTGATTGTAGAAAGTTTATTAAATATTATAGATTTTATTATTTTTACCGATATTTAAATATAGATTTTATTTATTTAAATATTAAATTAAGATAAAATGATTTTTTATTTAAAAATATATTGTATAATTATTAAAAATTTGAACTAACAATATTTATAGAATCTGTAGATATATAAGAATCTAATGATTTTACGATTAGAAATCAATTTTTAAAAAAAATTGTAGCAAATTTAGTAATACAAAATGTATAATTATAGAAAATAAAATAAAATATATTTTCGAAATTTTAATGTTATTTATGAATATATTTATTTTATAGATGGTGTATGTGATATTATCATATTTAAAGAAGTTTATCAAAAATAAATATCAATACTAAATGTAAGGTATGAGTTATTACCATATTTTAAAAAGTTTACCAAAAATATAAATCAATATTAAATGAAATAATCCATGTCATATTTTTCGGAAGCTATGTCATCAATTTTAGTAGCCATGTCATATTTTTTTTTTGTGAAACTGATTGTAGAGAGAACATGTGGCAAAATCACTTCTCAAATATAGTCTAGGGGATATATTTATTTATAACTTTTACTGTAATGTCTTTTTGTTTGTAATTTTCATAGTTATTTTTGTAACATTTCCAAGTAGTATGAAAATTTAAATATCAAATTTAAAGTATAAAAGATTTAATTTTATTTATGAATAGTATACTTTGTTATTTTGAAAATTTTAGAGAAATATGACAGATTTTAACTAATTTTTTATGAAATTTAAGTATTTTGGGTTTTAGATATTCAAACTGATTTTGATCGGTTTTATACCTTAAATTACATATATTTTATGGATATTTTAGTTATAGACCTAAATTCAAAAAATTGATCCAAAAAAACATTCTCGAACTCGATCCGAAGATCTGATACCCATATCTATATGTAAATTTTCCAAATTTCACCAATTAGTTACTTTTGAAACAGAATATCGTACAAGAAATATGAATTAATCCATGTTAAAATTATATTTTTTAAACAAAACAAAATAGGCATGGCATTCGAATTCCAATTGAGTTTGGTTCAGGTTCTGTTTTAATCTACATCAAATTTCAGTTATCCAGATGTTTGTGTGTGATTCAAAAATGCACACTCTCATTCACAAAATAAGCAATTTTAAATAATTTTCACCAACAAAAGCTTAGTGGAATAATTCAGAAGTAGTCATTAAAAAGAAAAAATATAAACAAGTTAAAACTATCAAAAGCTCTATAAAAGTAGGAACATTTTTTTTTTGCTCTGTATGTAAGTAGGAACATTATTTAAATTTCAAAAGAAAATAACAATGCTTAAATTTCAGAAGAAAGCTTATTAATAATTGAATTTTAAATAAGATTGTCAAAATATAAAATTTTATTTATTTTTGATCAAATACCAAAATATATATTGAATTATGATATTGAGTTAATTGTTTATATAATAGATACTTATTTTAGACATGCAATAATATTTTAGAGTATTTTATGTACTTATTTGTGATTAAGTTCAGGTTTGGTATGAGTTTTTTTTGGAACTTTGATTTTTTGGATATTCATTCAGATTCATGTTCGGTATAAGATTATAACATCTATAATCCAAAATACCCTAGAACAAAATTCATTCGATTATATCATATTCGGTTTATATTCATTTTCATTGGATCAGGGTTGAATTTTTATTTTTTTCCTACCCCTAAAACAAAACAGAAAACATTATATAAAAAGTATTAGGTGATGTATTATTTTCAAGAAAATAAAAAATGTGATTTAATCCTTGCTAGAAAAAGTATTAGTTTTTATCTTGATCAAGAAAAAGTATTAGTTTTGGAAGTAAAACAAAACATAAAACAAAGTATATGGAAATTGTTGATCAAGTGTTTTATTGTCAATTTGTTCCTAAGTAAAAGATAATCGTCATACTTGTAAGCTATAATATGTCATCTAGAATTCTTTTTGATCTATTTGAATAAATATTCTGGCAAATCTTTTCCTTAAATGTGGAGTCTAAAGAGAGCAAGAATCTCCCCACAGTTCTCAACCTAACATATTTAATACGCATATATATATATTGTCTGTTCACCCAACACCCTCAAACATATATCTAGTCAAAGCACTTTTTTACTTTCTTAAACTGGCCTGGCCACAAAATAACTCAAGGTTTAAAAGAGTTTCAAATATATCATCAACAGATCGAATAATTCTAAAATGTGGACAGTAATTTTATTTCTTTATATTTAAGCGAATCACATTTTCGTTACTGCCAGAGTTGACTAATTCATACGTTATTGAGGGCACAATATACGACAAAAACAAATTTTTAATAACAGAAAAATACAAATCTTGTTTTATTTATCTTATCTAAATAAACAATTCAGTAATAAATAAATAGTTGTATATAAAGATTACAGTCTGTCATAAATGCATTAAAAATGAGCTTAGAAGATTCTTAAATTAAAAGAGGGCAAATGATGATTACAGAAATTGAAAACCCTAAACGCAGGAGGAGGAGGAGCCACCACTATTCTCTCTCTGCTTTTGTGTAAAATAAAAGTCAATGCCTTTTTGACCGGACCTGTAAAAAAAAAAAAAGAAAGGCTAGAGAGAGAAAGCCCACTCAGTAGATAGAGAGAGAGAGAGAGAAGTAGTAAATGAAACGAGAGATTGGTGGTGAAAGGACTCAGCTTTGCATTTATTATCTAATCTTCCAAACACACAAACAAAAAAAAAAAGACAAAAAAAAAAAGATCTTCTTCTTCTTCCTCGTTCTCTTCTGTTCTGTTCTGTTTCTAGGGTTTCTTGGATTCCATTTTTATTTGAATTTCTGTTCATTTCTCCGTGAAATTCGTTTGATTAAACCCCAAAATCTTTTAAATTTTTAATCTTTATCTTCTGGGTTTACTGAAAGTTTCCGTCTTTAGAGGCACACCCACACACACCTTCTTGATCTGTTTCTTCTTCTTATGGGTCTTCCCTCCTTTTGCTGCTAAAATCACCACAAAAAAAGATTATGCATTTCCCTCTGTGGAAGCAAATCCACCACTGCGCTGCTCTCATCTTAGACAAGAGCAAGAGCAGGAGGAGACATGACGAAAACGACAAAGCCTCCACGCTTCGAAAGCTCTACGAAGACAAGCTCAGAGAAGCTCTCGAAGACGCATCCGAGAACGGCTCCCTCCACAAATCCCAAGACATCATCGACGTAGGAGGAGGAGAGACTCAGGAAGACGAGAACTTGAGCCGGTCCAGATCCTTAGCTCGTCTCCACGCGCAGCGTGAGTTCCTACGCGCCACTTCCTTAGCCGCCGAGCGTGACTTCCAATCAGAAGACGACATCCCTCAGCTCCTCGAAGCCTTCACCAAGTTCCTGACAATGTACCCCAAGTACGAGACCTCAGAGAAAGTCGACCAGTTGAGATCTGACGAGTATTCCCACTTGTCGGAATCCGACTCCAAGGTATGTCTTGACTACTGCGGGTTCGGTCTGTTTTCGTATCTCCAGACGCTTCATTACTGGGACTCCTGTACGTTTAGTCTATCCGAGATCACTGCTAATTTAAGCAACCACGCGCTCTACGGTGGTGCCGAGAGTGGGACCGTTGAGCATGATCTCAAGACGAGGATAATGGATTACCTCAACATCCCCGAGAGTGAGTACGGTCTTGTCTTCACCGTTAGTAGAGGCTCAGCTTTCAAACTCCTCGCTGAGTCCTACCCTTTTCAAACCAACAAGCGGCTTCTGACGATGTTTGATCACGAGAGCCAGTCTGTGAACTGGATGGCACAGACGGCTAGAGAGAAAGGAGCTAAAGCTTACAACGCGTGGTTTAAATGGCCGACGTTGAAGCTATGTTCCACTGATTTAAAGAAGCGTTTGTCTCATAAGAAGAGGAAGAAGAAAGACTCTGCTGTTGGGCTGTTTGTGTTTCCAGCTCAGTCTAGAGTCACTGGCTCTAAGTACTCTTACCAGTGGATGGCTTTGGCTCAGCAGAACAACTGGCATGTCCTGCTTGATGCTGGCTCTTTGGGACCCAAAGATATGGACTCGCTTGGTTTGTCCTTGTTCCGACCGGAGTTTATAATCACTTCTTTCTATAAAGTGTTTGGTCATGATCCCACAGGGTTTGGTTGTTTGTTGATCAAGAAGTCGGTGATGGGTAACCTCCAGAGCCAGTCTGGTAAAACAGGATCAGGGATAGTGAAGATCACACCTCAGTATCCTCTCTATCTCAGTGATTCTATAGATGGTTTGGACGGTTTGGTTGGTCTTGAAGATGGTTATAATAAACCAGCTGCAACTATGGAAGCTTCTCGTAAACCGGCTTTCTCCGGTGCATACACTTCAGCTCAGGTGAGAGATGTGTTTGAGACAGAGCTGTTGGATGATGGAGATGGGACTACTAGCAGCACAATATTCGAAGAGAACGAAAGCGTTTCGGTTGGAGGGTTGATGAAAAGTCCAGCGTTCAGTGAAGACGAGTCGTCAGACAACTCGTTTTGGATAGATTTGGGGCATAGTCCGCTTGGCTCTGACCCCATGAACCACCATAATAAAATCGCCTCCCCTTTGCCACCGTTCTGGTTCACAAGCAAACGCCAGTCGCCTAGACCTGCTGCTGCGGCGAAGAGTTGTTATTACAGCAGTCCTATGTATGATGGTAAAGATGTCCTCTCGTTTGATGCTGCGGTTATGTCGGCTGCTCAGGAGACAACGCCGTCACGGAGCCACCTGAGGAGCTCCAATAGTAGTCTCCTGACGCAAGAGATACAGGAAGAGGAAGAAGAAGAAGAAGAAGAGCAGTGTGGGTTTGGGACAAGCTCCAAGATCTGCTCTGATATGAAAGAGAATGCTATTAGACGAGAGACGGAAGGGGAGTTTAGGTTACTTGGAAGAAGAGGAGGGAGGCTTATGGGTGTTGAAGATGAACAGCCGAGCAGAGGGACGAGGGTGTCTTTTAATGTTGACCGTGTCAGTCATAGTCTGGACCAAGGTGAAGCTTTGTATAACGAAGAAAGTGGTGATGATGGTGAGAATCAGAACGAGGATGATTGGGAGAGAAGGGAGCCTGAGATTGTTTGCAGCCATATCGATCATGTGAATATGTTAGGTCTTAGTAAAACCACAACTAGGCTCAGGTTTCTGATAAACTGGCTCGTGATCTCTTTGCTGCAGCTCAAGGTGCCTGAAACAGGGAGTCTTGTGCAGATATATGGGCCGAAGATAAAGTACGAGAGAGGAGCGGCGGTTGCTTTCAACGTGAAGGACAAGAGCAAAGGGTTTGTGAGTCCAGAGGTTGTGCTGAAACTTGCTGAGAGAGAAGGTGTGTGTCTTGGTATTGGGATATTGAGTCACATACGGATGATGGATGTGCCGAGAAACCATCATCAACGTGGGGGAGGAGGAGGTAGGATGAAGGAGGAGGGCTCTTTGCATCTGCAGAGAGAAGGTGGTGGTAAGAGAGGAGGAGGAGGGTATGTGAGATTTGAGGTTGTGACGGCATCTCTGAGCTTTTTGACGAACTTTGAAGATGTTTATAAGTTGTGGGCTTTTGTGGCAAAGTTCTTAAACCCTAGTTTCAGCAGAGAGGGAACGCTCCCGACTGTAGTTGAAGATGAAGAAGCAGAAGAGTCAGAGACGTGATGGGGAAAAAGCCTAAAACTTTTTGAATATGACTCGGAGAAGAGGCTGCGTCATAGAGCATGCTTATGGAAATGGAAGTGAGAGATGTGAGGTTGAGATTTGCTGCTGCTATATAGTGTTTTTCTTTTTTGGGTTGCGTTTTGATGTGTTTATTATCAGTTGTGAGATAGGGAGGGGAACAATTCTTGTAATCTGGAAAGGGAGAAACAGTGTTTGGTCCAAAGATTTTTCACGTTTAGATTAAAAGCATTAGCTCTGACACTAACCTCTCATCAAGTCTTTGTATTTACATATCCGGATATCAAAAATTCTCATATGATTGGTTAAGAGTCTAAACTTAAGACCTTGAATCTCTCTCTAGAAACAAAAAAGCCCTTTTGTTCTCTCTCTCTCCTCTCTAGCTTCTTTGCCATCTTGTCTTGTTATGTTTTTGGTTCTGTTCTTACAAGCAGAAACCTTAGGTTTTTTTTGTCAGCTCTTTGATTATCTTAACAAGAAAGAAAGTACACGAGCCAGTAAACAACAGTCCTTCCTTCAGGAGCCAGTAACCGTAGGTTTTAAATTTTTCTTTTTTTTTTCCTAAACAAATAACCGGCTTAAGTATCTCAGGTCTGCGGAGTAAGTTATATCGGTTAATTCGGGTCGATTTTTCTTTTTTGTAATTCGGAAGTAAACAAATTTGTCGTATTGGAAAAAAATACAGTTTGCTTTTGATTAATTCGAATGTTTAAAAAAAAAGTTACCGAATCGAACCTGATTTTTTTTATTTCTTTTGCTTTTCTAGTTAAAGTTGGATAAATTTTATTATTTTTTTGGTTAATTTGCTTTGCCGTATTGATGCACAAATATTTAAAAATTTATTGGGAGAAAAACAAATTACTCTCAAATTAATTTAGAAATGTGCCAATTGGTTCAGTTAAAAAAAAAAAAGGTGCCAATTGGTTCAGAACCCATTATCGAATCAAAAGCCAAAAAAAAAAAAATCTCTAATTGGTGGGGTTCAAAACCGCACAAGACAAACGAGTTAACCTCACGCGCCTATTTACCATCATCATCAAGCTCCTCCCACCCTGCCCTTGCTGTTAAACCCTAACTAAACCCCATCACCGATGCATTCATCCCTGAAACCGAACCCAAGCTCTCGTCTTTTTCTCAACCCTTCTAAATCAACCTCAACCCAGTACCCAATCTTCACTCTCCCCAGAAAATTATCTTCCCACAAGTCGTCTCTCAGAACCTCCATTGATGTCCACCAAGAAGGAGCTTCGAAACAAGAGGTCGTGCCAACTCTTCGTCTTCCCATTTTAATCAAAAGCTCAGGCAGAGTCTCTAGGTACTTCCTCAAAGGAGACGACGACTCACTGGAGCTCGTATATGATACGACGTCGTTTTCACGCGTTGGGTTCTTGAAACTCATTAAACTTTCTTCTTCCGCTGCGAAAGACTTCTTTATACCGAAACAAGTCAGTGATAGTTACATTAGTTATGTGAAATGGAAGTTCTTGCACAGAGTTTTCAGCTCTGCTCTTCAGGTTCTTGCCACTCAGGTGAGTGAACGAACATCTCATGAATTTTCAATTGGAATTGAATGAACAGACATGAGTTTTAATGTTTTCATTGTTTTTTTTTTAAAAGGCTATGTTTAGAGCCATAGGGATTGGTCAATCTCGGTCACTTGCCTCATCTGCTGCTTTTAATTGGATTCTCAAAGATGGGCTTGGACGTTTAAGTAGATGTATTTACACTGCAACTCTTGCTTCTGCTTTTGACACTAATCTCAAGAGAGTTAGGTTCTCGACGTCTCTACTCTTCAGCTTGAGCATTGGAGTTGAGTTAATGACTCCAGTATTCCCACACTACTTCCTTTTGCTTGCTTCCATCGCCAACATTGCTAAACAAATTAGCCTCTCTTGCTACTTAGCAACCGGTGTAAGTTCACTTTCCCTCTTTTGAGTTTTTTTAATATGTTTTGGTGTTCTAACATAATGCTTCCCACGTGTGCAGTCAGCTGTGCATCGTAGCTTTGCTGTAGCGGATAACCTCGGTGAAGTCTCTGCAAAGGCACAGGTTTTTCTTTTTTTCAGAAACCTAAACAAGTTTCTATGTCGTTTGTTTCTCACATCTGACTTTTTGTTAGTGAAATTTTCAGATTCAAACAGTGTGTTTTGATAACCTTGGTCTCTTACTGGCGGTTCTTCTAAACATGCTATTCCAAAACAACCAAAGGTTTAGATGAGTTGTTTCGTTCGTGAGATTGTTTTAGGTATCTCCTCCTGACTTTGCTTGTTGTTATGTGCTAAGGCTGCAGGCAAGTCTACCTTTTGTTCTGTATCCGATTTTCTCCACAATTGATCTCCTTGGCATTTATCAAGGTCTCAAGCATATCAATCTCCAAACGTTAACCAAGGTAGTAGTAGCCTTTTTGTTATCTCGGTGATGATGAGAGAGCCAAACAGTTACGAGCTTTTTGTCTTTCATCTTCTTTATCAGAATAGGCTTGAAATCATTCTGGAAAGATGGATTCAAACTCGTCAAGTACCTTCCCCTGCTGAAGTGAGCAAAGAGGAAGGAGTTGATCTTTTAGGGAGCAGAGGTGAAAAAAAAAAAAAGAAAACAGAACCCTCTTCTCAATATGGAGGGTTAGTAAAAGCTGAATTGTTTTCATATGTTGTTTGTAGCTAGAAAAAGGGTTTGGCCAATCAGAATTGGATGCTTAGATCCAAAGGCTCAGATTCCTAAGCTATCAATGATGGCGATGCAATCACTCTGCAGTGATGACGTTTACTTCATAACTTTGGAGCTTTCCTCTCAAGGCTTCAGAATAAGAACACCAAGAGTGAGTTTTTTTTTTATAACATATCTCTCTCATGGTTCTCTCTCTGGTTTGATCTTTAACTACTTGGTAAAATATCTAGCCTGGGATCGTTATCTGTCTGCGTGAAGGAGCCAACAGTGCAGACGTTATCACAAGTTTGTTACAGGTAAAGGATTCATCAGCTTATTGAGTTTCATCATTAGTTCGTCCACTGATAAAAAAACATTCTGGTGGTTTTTGTTTCAGACATGTTACATACGTAAAGCCTTTGTAACCAATAGATTCGAGAGAAGGGATGCATCTGAGCTACAAGATTGGTCTTTGCTCGCGGGAGAGAGCAATGTAGCCGCACAAGATGATTTCACCGAACTGTATAAACAAATGCAAGAACAAGGTTGGGTTGTGAAGAACGTCTTGTTGAGCGCTGAAGAGCAGGTTCGATACATTTTCGACCAACACCAATCACTCACATTGTAACAGTAAAACTGTTTTTACACAGAGATTTGTCTGTAAATTTTTATGCTTGTTAAAATCTATACACATCTACACTAAGAGAGACTTTTTTGCTTATTTATAATGTGACAAACATTCAATTTGAGAAGGAACTCGGCTCGGTGCTGTACATAGAGTACTCACTCATGCAAATGTTCGCTCTCTCCTCACTCCATTTCAGAACCTCCATAGCTAACTTGAGAGACGCATCGACGCTGTTCGGGTCCAAACTCTTGCTGGAAGAAACAAACAGCTTTTTGCCAGTCAAGGAAGAGTAGAACCGCTTGAACTGAACCGCCATGTAATGGAACGCGAGCTGACCCAGAGTCGGGTTACCGTTGTTGTTGTTGGAGCGGTGGCGACTGACCACAGGGTTAAAGTCTTGGAACCACTCGCAGCGCGTCAGAGGAACACGCTCCACTTTCTCTTCGAGAAGGTCGTACTTGTTGAGTATCAAGAGGAAGTCCATGTGCTCAAAGATGGGGTGAGTGATGATGCTCTCGAAGAGTTTCCTGGCGAGTAACATCTTGTTTGTTCCGTCTTCCGAGACCTGGTCGTAGTCGCTCATTGAGACGGCGAACACGACCATCCCAACGTCTTCGAACATGTCTATCCATTTGCAGTTTTCACCTAGGCCTCGTGAAGGTACTCTTATCAACTGGTACCTGAGAGAGATAACATAAAATGTCTTCACATATTCTGCAACCGAGTGAATGAAAACACATGAAAAGGAGACCAAACCTGAGCAAAGAATCAAGGTGGTCGGAAGGATCAAGATTCTCTTCAGCTGCAGTCTGTGGAAATGAGAAATCTAGACAAGCTAGACCACTAGACGAGGTTACTCCCTCTGCATATAGTATATCCAAATCTGATGGCTCGTAGTCTGGTGTCAATACGTCAACAGCCTGAAGAACGAGAAAGCATTTCCTTAGAAGACAATCCAATGGAAGTCAAACTATAGTGAAGAGAGGATATATATACATACACGTTCCAAGAAGTAACTAGCGACACTGGGAAGGAGACCAAGCTCACTTCTTCGCTTGTATGTTGCTTGGATCGCTGCGTCTCTCCATAACTCTTCAACCAGTGGGGCGTACTCACGAGAAGCTGCAGGGAAAATGACACCAAGGTTTCCAGCAGCCATGGTCTTTAATAGCCAATCAGAAAATGCTTTAAGCCTTGGGCCAATGGAGTACAAGGTTTTGATGTTGGATTTAGCATCCCCTGTAAAGTAAACCGATATCAAATAAAGATGTCACATGCGAATAATACATGATTGCTCTTGTCCATAAACAATATATGCACCTTCTTCATTTGCAGGACTAGACATGACACTAAGAGCCTCTTCTTCAAACCGCTCACGGCCCTCGAGAAGCATACCGAGGTAACCATACACATTGGTCTGGATAATCACCTTTATATTCTCACGCTCATCCTCCAAGAACGGTATGTCCTTATAAAGGATCTTCGCCTGAAGAACGAGAAAACAATTCAGTCGCGTTAATAAACTTTGGAGGTTACGCTTAATCAATCAGAAGAAGAAGCTCATTTACCTGTTTGAATATTGTGCTGGTTCCAGAACCGCTGTTTCCAACCAGAAGAATCTTCTGCAAAGTCCTGTGCTCAAGATGGTCCAAAATGCTTCTGCTGTTTGCACTGTGGAGTTGGTCTCCGGAAGCATTAGAAATAGATTTTGATGGAACAGGAAGTGACAATACAGCACAGAGCAACTTGGTCCCAGCCTGAAAAAAGCAAGCAGCAACAAGTTTTGGAATCTTCTACCAAAGAAAGCATTTTAAAAATATGGAATATATATAAATTTTCAGACAGTAACCAACAAACCTTTCCCCATATGTATCCTTTAGTATTCTTCTGTCCTTCCTCTTGGTAAGATCCATCCTCGTTCACCCAAAAATGAGGGTTACCTGCACACTGAACTCCAGCCAACTGCAACATCCGTAGCTCCACTTTCGTAATCTCCCTTCCGTTTATGAAAACCTGAGTGTTTCCGTTGCTAGCTTCTGCACTAATAGGACCTCCAACGTTAAGATGTGGACTAATGATCTGATACGGCTTCTCTCCTTCCTGTTAAAATAAAACATATATAAAATAGAACAAACCAGAAACTAAAAAAAAAGAAGAGTTAATGTTAAAAACTCACCTTTCCCCAAAGTCCAGACACTTTATCATACCAATAGTCCCCAGGTTTAAGCTTCTTGGGAGGATTAGCGCAAGTCTGAAGTGCAACCAGCTCCTCAGGATACAAAGGCTGCCCATTCACATACACATACTCAGCCGGCAACTGATTAGCCTCACAGAACCTCTCAGTCTTCATAATCTGCTTAACCTCCAGATCATTAAGCAGCCTCTTAAGCATCCTGGAACACTTCCCTAAACTCCCACGCTTGGATTCATCAATAGGACAACCGATACAAGTCACACACTTCCTCCCTTCGGGCATAGAGCCCATAGCACGAAGCACACAGCTGCTGCAATACTTTGCGTCGCAGACAAGACACACTTCCTTTTCAGTAAACCTGTTCCCTTTGAAACACCTATAGCAAGAACCTTTCTTCCCTTTGGTCTGTGGCTGTTTCTTAACAGGGAGTACACGTGTCCTCTTCTGGGGGTTACAATCATTATTACCATCCTCTTGGTCGTCGTCATCGGAAGCGATACCTAAGAAAGTAACAACCTGCTGCTTCTTATTACCTGTCTCGCTAACGCAGTCGCCAGTAACCCTAGAGGAAGGGTAGTCCATACTCAGAACCGACTCGTTGTCTAAGCTCTCTTTCTCCAAGCTATCGCAGAAAGCTAGACCCCTCGCCGTCTCCTCAAGCTCGCCGGAGACTTCTTCTTCCTCGGTGGGGGAGACGGCGGCGGAATCGGAGGAGACGACGTGTTCGATCACGGACGTGGGAGAGACCATTTTCTCTCGAGAGACCTGCTTGGAGAGAATGGGCTGGATCACGGGGAAGGACATGGAGGCGGAGATGCAGACGGGGGAGACGACGGCGGCGACGGGGATTCTGTCCATGTTGATGGGGACGGCGCGTGGGATGTCGTAAGGTAGAGGAGGGCCGTCGTATTCGACGGCGAAGAGACAGTCTTCGTCGTCTTCTTGGTGGATCGAATCTGGTTTCTTCTTCGATGGCATCTTCTTGGACTGATACAGTGAACACAAGAACAAGTTTACTTTACAGATACAACAGAGAGAGAGAGAGAGTAAAAGTAAAATCAAAGTTACATTGATGAATGTTGTTATTAGGGTTCTTGTTAGAGAGAGAGAGCAAGTGGGAAGGGAAGGGAAAAGGAGATTGAGAAAGAAAGTGATTGTGAGCAAAAGATGAAGAACCCCCCACTTGCTTTTTTGCTTGCCTTGCTCGAATCTTGTCCGATTTTTTATTTTTTTATTTTAATTTTTTTTTTTGTTGCTTTTGCTTTTGGAATTTTTTTGGTAGGGGAAAACGTGGGACCCAGTTAGATGGGATTAGGGACAAAACCGAAATTGTCTTTATTCGGCGTCGTAACGAGAGATTGGAATTTGAGCTGTCTCTTCACGTGGGATCCATGAACAGTGTTCAGTACAGTGTAGTAAAAAGCTCTGATATTTTTTTTCTTTGCCTTTTTCAAAAATTATCTCTGTTTTGGTCCGAAATATGCGGTTACTTTTTGTAAGCCCATTAGCCCATATACGTCTGCACGTCTTTGCTTTCCCTCCCATAACTCTCAGTTTTAGTCCAGGCGGCTGTAGGGCTATGGACAGTACTGGCTATGGATATTGAAATGTGGACTGGAATTGCAATATATGTTTGTAATTTTGGTACTCTTATCTGGATTCTAATCGTGTGTTATACATGATTCCTAAAAGCTTGTAGATGACCCTTCTCAAGTTTGTCTCAGGTTCTTAGAAAAAAACTCTGCATCTTTTTCAGCTTGCTAAGCATTGTTTGTTAACCTTTTGTCTTGTTATCTAACCATTTCAGTTTTGATCCCTGATGGGAAATGGAATCAACCAAATAATGTTCATGAATGTTTGTTGTTTTATCACGAGACATTCATGAGACAAACTACAACGCTTTTCTAGTAGTAGAGGAGAAAAAAGCGGGTGCTTTATAAATATGTTATTTACTGCAGTACAGTCGATTGTTGTTGTAAATCATCATTTGATAAACTAGTGATTTTGTTATATATTAACTGAGGCTGAATACAGAATACATACATTGCATTATCAGAGTGATCACCTCTTCTTCTGTTTCTTCGCTTTTGGCCCAAGATGAAGCTCATTAGTGTTTTTGGTTGAAGCTCAAGTCCAACATAAAATATAACTTGCTTTTAGAAAAAGTCTTGTTTTTCAAGTTTTCTATTTATTTTTCAGGGGTCTTAGATGATTCTTTAAACAAAATTGTTAAGACTTTGCTGTAAACGACAAACATTGGTTGGATAATGGTTCGAGCGGTTAAACTGCTACTTCCATACATAACGACATAACGTAAACCATTGTGTTTGCTTGTTTCAGTTGAAAACGTAACGACCAATATAGTATTAAAGAAAACTATATGATTGAGTCAAAATTTCTTGTTCGAATTATAAAATTTCTACTCCTTTTACGGAAAAAAATAAATTAAGATAAGTTTTCCTATAACGAAAACAAACCGAATGTCAAAAATGTAATGCTGGCCACTCACACACGCCTCAGTAAATAAAGAATAAAAAAGCTTACGCTCCGGTCAAACATTTTCCCAATTGCACGCTGACCATTTAAGGGTATATCCGTCATTTTGGCTCGTCTTTATGAGGAAAAAGACGCACACTGGGCACGTTAGCCATCTCCTTCGTCTTTAATCAAACAAACTGCTTCTTCTCGATTACCAGAGAAGGTTGAAGCGGAGGTTTTACAGTAACCGTAATTATTGATATGTAATAAATTGATTGTCGGTTCTGTAAATTCGGTTTAGTAATTGTACATTGATACCCGGTTTGTTCCGGTTAGGAAGTTACAACTGTATATAGTCATTTGACTACGTTCAATAAAATCAAACAGAAAGTATTCCTATTTTGTCTTTTCTCTCTCTCGTCTCTCTCGCCATTGTTACGCTCAGAGAGGTTTCTGTTCACCCCTTTGTTCACTAATATGGTATCAGAGCGTTGAGCTCAAGCTCAACATCGCTCTCTCCTCGTTTTTCCGCTTCCATCGATCTTATTTTCACCTTCCCTTTCTCTGTTTGGTGCTTTCTCTGCTCCGATGGTGGTCACTCTTCGTCGCAACCGCCGTACCGGTCGTTTCACTCGTGCAGGCAGCTCGAATCCTCAGGTCGTTGGCTCTTCGCCGGCGACAACTCCGATTACTGAGACTCAGTTTGCTCGCGCTGCACTGATGAACCCCGATAGCGTTCACTCTCCGTTGTTTCTCCATCACGCCGACCATCCAGGCCTGTTGATCGTCTCTGTTCAGCTGGATGGATCGAACTATGGTCAATGGAGCTCCGCGATGAAGATAGCACTGGATGCAAAGAATAAGATCTCTTTCATCGATAACTCTCTCCCTCGTCCGGTTGAAGGTAACCCTCTGTTTCGGATCTGGTCTAGATGCAACAGTATGGTTAAATCATGGCTTTTGAACTCGGTTTCCAAACAAATCTATGGTAGTATCCTTTCGTTTGATGATGCTGCTCAGATTTGGAAGGATCTCCATGACCGTTTTCACAAAACCAACTTACCCAGAACCTTTCAGCTTGTTCAACAAATCCAGGATCTACGTCAGGGCTCGATGGATCTCTCTGTCTATTACACGACTTTGAAGACTCTCTGGGATAATCTTGACAGCTCTGAGGTTCCTGATCCTTGTGCTTGCTGTGACGGTTTCAACTGCGCTGGACAACGTCAAGCTCAAGCAAAAGTTGATCGTTCTCGAACCATCAAATTCCTTGCTGGCTTGAACGACAAGTACTCGAGCATCCGTGGCCAGATAATCATGAAAAAGCCCCTTCCTGACTTGGCTGAGATTTGTAACATTCTTGACCAAGATGACAGTCAACGAATGTTCAACTCTCCTGTGATTCCTGCTGCTTACCACATCAGTTCTCCTTCTGCTCCTACTGAGACTCAGACTGCTAGTTCTCCAGAAGCTCAGTCTGCTGCCTCACAAGGCTCTCTGAATGCTTTTCAGAAGAAGAACAATCGACCTACTTGTTCACACTGTGGCGTTGAAGGACATGTGATCGATCGTTGCTACAAACTACACGGTTATCCCGTTGGTTGGAAGAAAGGCAAACCCATTCATGGCAAGCCACCTTCTTCTCCTGCTGTAGCAGCCAATGTCAGTGCTCCAGACAAGCCGTTCACTGGAGGTCTTGATTCCCTCGTTGGTAACTTGAGCAAGGATCAGATTCAGGATTTCATAGCCTATTTCTCATCTCAGCTTCAGCCTGCATCTTCTGTGAACTACAGTGCTGCTAGCACCTCGGTTTCCACTAGTCAGTCTGTCGCTAGTCCTTCTGGTATTTCATTCTCACCCTCCACATTCAGTTTCATTGGTCTTCTTACTGTCTCTGAATGTGTGACAACTGAGAAAACTTGGATAATCGACTCTGGTGCAACTCACCATGTTTCACATGACAAATCTCTGTTTGTTACGCTTGATACCTCTATCAAGCGTCATGTGAACCTCCCCACTGGTCAAACAGTTGCTGTTGGAGGAGTCGGTTCTGTTGTTATCAACAAAGCTATCACCTTGCAGAATGTTTTATTCATTCCTGCTTTCCGCTTGAACCTTATCAGTATCAGTTCCTTGACCACAGATCTCGGTTCTAGGATTATTTTTGATCCTGCGTGTTGTCTGATCCAGGATCTTTCCAAGGGATTGATGATTGGAAGAGGTAGAAGACTTGCGAACCTGTACATCTTGGATGGAGAAGATTCAGTTTGTGCAGACTCAGTTTGTGAAGACTCTGTTTCTACTTCTTTTGTTACAAACTCTGTTATTGATGCCGCTGTTTGGCACCGCAGACTTGGTCACACTTCTTTCAGTCGTTTAGATACTCTTACCGATGTACTTGGGATTTCTAAACAAAAGAATAAAGGATTGGTGCATTGTGATATTTGTCAACGAGCTAAACAGAAGAAGTTATCCTTTCCTTTACGACAAAACATGTGTACAACTCCTTTTGAACGTCTTCACATCGATGTTTGGGGTCCATTCTCTGAAGAAACTCAAGATGGTCATCGCTATTTCCTAACTATAGTTGATGATCATTCTAGAGTCACATGGATCTATCTTCTCAAACACAAGAGTGATGTACTTCAAGTGTTCCCTTCCTTCATTACCATGGTGGAAACACAATTCAACACAAAAGTCAAGTCTGTGCGCTCAGACAACGCACCAGAATTGCGGTTCGATGAACTCTACAAACGCAAAGGGATCATCTCCTATCACTCCTGCCCTGAGACACCTGAGCAAAACTCAGTGGTAGAGCGCAAACATCAACATATCTTGAATGTTGCAAGGGCTCTTCTCTTTCAGTCTCATGTTCCTCTCTCTCTTTGGGGTGAGTGTGTTCTTACGGCGGTCTTCCTTATCAACAGAACGCCTTCACCTCTTCTTGACAACAAGACCCCTTTCGAGATTCTCCATCAAAAGGAACCTGAGTACACTCATTTGAAGACCTTTGGATGTTTGTGCTATGCTAGTACTTCACCTAAGCATCGCCATAAGTTCCAAGAACGAGCTAAAGCCTGCGTCTTCCTTGGCTACCCCTCCGGTTATAAAGGATATAAACTACTTGATATGGAGAGTAATACTATCTTCATCTCTCGCAATGTAGTGTTTTATGAGGACATCTTTCCCCTTCATAAACCCACAATTACTAGAGACGCTGAAGTATTCTTCCCTCCTGTTGGTTTAGCCTCTAATGACCATGAAGCTACAGTCTCAGGTGATGCATCTTCGTCTGAAATCCCTGTCCCTGCAGCTCCAACTTCTACACGCAGAACAACTAAACCACCGAGCCATCTCAAAGATTATCATTGCTACGCAGTGAACTCTTCTACTGAGCATCCTGTCTCCAACGTCCTCTCTTATGATGCCTTATCAGACCCTTACCTGATGTTTATCAATGCTGTTGACAGCATTCCTGAACCTACTACCTACGCTCAGGCACTCAAGTTTAGGGAATGGTGTAAGGCAATGGACATAGAGATTGTGGCACTTGAAGATAATGGGACTTGGTTAATTTGTTCTTTACCTGAAGGGAAACAGGCCGTGGGATGTAAGTGGGTTTTCAAGATCAAGCTCAACGCCGATGGCACCATAGAAAGATACAAAGCACGCGTTGTGGCTAAAGGTTATACTCAGCAAGAAGGTCTGGATTATGTTGAAACCTTCTCCCCTGTTGCCAAGTTAGCCACTGTCAAACTGCTACTCGCTGTTGCTGCTGCCAAAGGATGGTCACTCTCTCAACTGGATATCTCCAATGCATTTCTAAATGGGGATCTAGAGGAGGAGATTTACATGACTTTACCACCTGGATACGCAACAAGACAGGGGGAATCTCTTCCTCCTAATGCAGTCTTGCGTCTTAAGAAATCAATCTACGGTTTGAAGCAAGCCTCTCGGCAATGGTTTCTGAAGTTTTCTGCAACGCTGCTTGAGTTGGGATTCCATACTTCTTCTGGTGACCACACTCTGTTCTTGAAGAACTCTGGGGATGTTTACATGGCGGTTCTAGTGTATGTTGATGATATAATCATCGCAAGCAGCTGTGACAAAGCTACGGAGTTGCTGAAAACAGCTTTGAAGTCTTCTTTCAAACTCCGTGATTTGGGTCCTCTACGTTACTTTCTTGGTCTTGAGGTAGCTCGATCCTCTGCTGGAATCACCATCTGTCAAAGAAAGTATGTTCTTGACCTCTTAACAGAGACTGGATTGCTTGGTTCAAAACCTTCTTCTATACCAATGGATCCTAGCATCAAACTTTCTCTTGAAGATGGTGAGCTTCTCTCTGATGTGGAGTCTTATCGACGTCTTATTGGAAAACTCTTGTATCTCACTTTCACTCGACCCGACATCACGTTTGCGGTACACAAACTGTGTCAGTTCACCTCTGCTCCCCGCGTTCCTCATCAGCAAGCTGCATACAAAGTCCTTCGCTACTTAAAAGGCTCTATTGGTCAAGGCTTGTTCTACTCTGCACAGTCTGACTTAAAGCTCTCCGCTTTTGCTGATGCAGATTGGAGCACTTGTCCTGACACTCGCCGTAGCGTCTCAGGCTTTTGTATGTTCATTGGGACATCTTTGATATCTTGGAAGTCAAACAAACAAGATGTGGTGTCCAACTCTTCTGCTGAGTCCGAGTATCGCGCTATGTCTGATGCAGTACGAGAAATGCTATGGTTTCGCAATCTTCTTGAGGATCTTTGGATCGACATCTCCGAACCAGCTCCTCTCTACTGTGACAACACTGCAGCTCTCCACATAGCCAACAACTCTGTGTTCCATGAACGCACAAAGCATGTGGAAAGAGCTTGCCACATAGTTCGGGAACGAGTGAAGATGGGGCAGATCAAGACCCTGCATGTTCGGTCTGTGAATCAGCTTGCTGACTTGCTTACTAAACCTCTCTATCCTAATCCTTTCCGACATCTCTTAGGCAAGATGGGCATTATTAACATATATGCTCCATCTTGAGGGGGAATATTGATATGTAATAAATTGATTGTCGGTTCTGTAAATTCGGTTTAGTAATTGTACATTGATACCCGGTTTGTTCCGGTTAGGAAGTTACAACTGTATATAGTCATTTGACTACGTTCAATAAAATCAAACAGAAAGTATTCCTATTTTGTCTTTTCTCTCTCTCGTCTCTCTCGCCATTGTTACGCTCAGAGAGGTTTCTGTTCACCCCTTTGTTCACTAATAGTAATCGACGCGAAGAAGATGAAGTGAAGCTCCGAAAGGTATTTCGATTATCTAAACTCCTATAGCTTCATCCATTAATAGAGGAAGGAATCAGTTTCTCTCTTACCGTTACGGAGCTGAGAGCTTTTAGTAGCTCTTAGGGTTTTAGCTCGTCTTCATGTTTCGACACGTGTTTATTATATTTGCAGGAAAGGTTATCACCGTTAAGATGATAACGGCGTTAAATTTGATTTTAGCGGTGATCGTAATCGGAGTCTCCGTCTCTTCTTCTTCTCCGGAACGTTGTGACGGAGCATGCGGCGGATCGATCCTGCCATATCCTTTCGGATTCTCACACGGTTGTCCGATCCGATTCGACTGTTCCTCCGCGGCGGCGGGGAGGAAGCAAGCGAGGATCGGAGGTTTCTCCGTGCAGAACGTGACGGGAGACAGCGTGTTCGTCCGCGTCCCGCACGACTGTCACCGGAGCGTGGAAGACATGGGACCTCTCTTCGGCGAGCATTACGCGCCGACGACGTCGGACAACAGCTTCCTCATGGAGCGGTGCGCGAATGCGACGACCGATGGGTGCTCGATCAAGCAGAGGTTTCTCGAGACGCAGCTGAAGCTGCAGAGCTGCGAAGCTCAGGGAAACGTGAGCTGTTTCTCCTCCGCGGATACGAACAACTCGAGTTCGAGCAAGTTTTTCAGCATGAAGGATTTGAGGAAGAGCTCGTGCGAGCTGTTGTTCTCTTCGATTGCTTTTGAGTCTGTTGGTGCGAGTTTGGGGATAGCGCTTGAGTTTGAGAGGGTTAGGTTGGGTTGGTGGCTGAAGGGAGGATGTGGAGCTGGAAACTCAACTTGCTCGGCTGATGCTGATTGTGAGGAGGTTGATACTCCTGATGGGAGTGCAGGACACCGGTGCTCGTGTCCCGTTGGTTACCATGGGGATGGGTACATTGAATCTCCTTGCAAGAAAGGTTAGTCAACTTCAAGTCTTCTCTGTTGTGTTTAATAACAAGCTAAAGATGTCGTCTTTGAGTCAAGTATGATGTTAATATTATAGATTATTAGTTCTTGGAGTGATTTTCTTGCCTCCACTTAATGAAACTCGCTGGGAACAATCATATGAATTGAGGTGGGAACAATATGTGTATAATGAAGCTTGTTTAGTACTTTGGGACCAAAGTTGGGGTAGCTAGTTAAAGCTGTCGTTTTGAATCAAGTATGATGCTGATATATATAGATTATTAGTTCTTAGAATGATGTTCTTGCGTTCAGTTACCCATATTCTTAGAGATTTTTGTGCTAACTTGCTTCCACTTTACTCTTTGTAGCATTACCGAAGTGCCGTGGTTCGAGGCTTGTCTGGGGACACTGTAGATCTAATCTTGCTATTGTTGTAGGAGGTAACTGTCGCTTTAGTGTTCATTATAATGGTCATTAGTGAATCTTTGACTCTGTTAATTGATTTGGTACATAGGAACTGTCGGTGGGGCATTCTTGCTAGCTGGCTTGGCTCTTTTGTTCGTTTGTAAGCAGAAACGGTCTGCTTCTTTGAGAAGCCACTTAAGTGCAAAGCGGCGTCTTTTGTCTGAAGCTACAGGCAACTCGAATGTCGCTTTCTTCCCTTATAAGGAGGTGGAGAAAGCAACGAATGGTTTCTCTGAAAAGCAGAGGCTAGGAACAGGCGCATATGGTACTGTCTATAAAGGGAAGCTCCAAAACGATGAATGGGTTGCTATCAAAAGACTCAGACACAGAGATTCAGAGAGTGTTGACCAAGTCATGAATGAGATCAAGCTTCTTTCCTCCGTGAGTCACCCGAATCTTGTCCGGCTCTTAGGATGCTGTATTGACCAAGGCGACCCGGTTCTCGTTTATGAGTTCATGCCAAATGGAACTTTATCAGAACATCTTCAGAGAGAGATAGGGGACGGTCTTCCATGGACGGTGCGTCTCACTGTTGCCACTCAAACAGCTAAAGCAATCGCGTATCTCCACTCTGCAATGAACCCGCCAATCTATCACCGTGACATCAAGTCCACCAACATCCTTCTCGACTACGATTACAACTCCAAAGTTGCAGACTTCGGACTCTCTAGGCTTGGCATGACTGAAACTTCCCACATCTCAACGGCTCCTCAAGGGACCCCTGGTTATCTCGACCCGCAGTATCATCAATGCTTCCATCTCTCTGACAAGAGCGACGTCTACAGCTTCGGAGTCGTTCTTGCTGAGATCATAACAGGGTTGAAAGCTGTTGACTTCACTCGTCCGCATACCCAAATCAACTTAGCTGCTCTTGCTGTCGACAAAATCGGGTCAGGCTGTCTCGACGAGATCATAGACCCGATTCTCGACGTGAGTCTAGACGCGTGGACTCTCTCGTCAATACACACCGTGGCTGAGCTTGCTTTCCGGTGCTTAGCCTTCCACAGTGACATGAGACCGACGATGACTGAAGTAGCAGACGAGCTTGAACAGATACGCCTCAGTGGTTGGATTCCAAACATGGGTTTGGATTCGCCGAGTGGGAGCGAAAGATCAGCAACAGTTAAAAAGGCATCAGCAGGAAGCAGAAGACATGTTGTCCCTCCCAAGCAACCGGATATCCTCGCTTTTGTCGAAGAGAAGGACGATAGCTCACCAGTGTCGGTTCAAGATACTTGGTTAAGTGCACAGAGCTCACCTTCTACAAACACATTGCTTGGTAACATTCCCAGGTGATAATGAACTCAACGCACTTTTTACCACTTTATAAATGACCTTTGTGTAGCTTGTCACATCATTCAGTGTTCATAATGGTAAGTAAAAGAGGAGATTAACGGTGGATAATACAGTTTTATACATAAGTAAAAACGATCTTGAAACAGGATCTTTCAGTCAGTTCTTCATAAAGTCTCGTAAGAATGTTATAGTCTGAGATTCTAAAGTGCTAAAGAAAATAGAATGAGAGGATTAAGTGACAAATCGCCAAGAAGAACTAGAACCCGTTCATTTGTCGGATTATCAACAGAGAGGTTCATCATATTTGCTTCCTAAGGTTTTTTCACTCGAGTACCATGCGTTGATGATCACATAATCTTTGATTGGAGAATGAATCTGTTAACTTATATTCGTCAGCTGAGGGTTGCCGGAGATTCAAAATCCGACGGCGTCGTGAGTGATAACATACCCGAGTGCCGAACCCGAAGATAATGCTTCTCTGACTTTGTTATTCAGTTGACATAATGGCTTATGACAATTAATTTATGTTTACTGACTTGAACTAATACTTACCCAAAGAACAAAGAACAAGTAAACTGTTACGTCTTGAACTCTGGATAATCTTGATTGGAGAATGAATCTGTTAACTTTATTTCTTATTTTTTTCAGTAAATAAGTAAACTGCAGTTTAAATTAACTAAATTTCGATGTTAATAAAATGGTAGAACAAGAAACTGACGGTGGATAAGAAGAGACTGATGAGTAAGTTCCTGTTACCATTTGTTTCATAAGAAAAACATGACGTGCAGATACCGCCACTTTCTTCCATACGAAGAAGAGGAAGAAGAACCAAAGAGCAAGGCTTTACAGTTCAGATCTTTGGGTATTACCTTGGTTTTTCAAACTATCTTTTCGTATACACTTCATTTTAGTTGTTATCAAATTAAGATTATATCTATGTGTATCTATATATATATTTTTTTTTGTCAACATGTGTATCTATATATATAAACTTATATTTTTCAGTGTGTGATTTTTTTCTCTGATTCCTCGCAAAAGA
Organism: Raphanus sativus; assembly: GCF_000801105.2. Taxonomy (NCBI): domain Eukaryota; kingdom Viridiplantae; phylum Streptophyta; class Magnoliopsida; order Brassicales; family Brassicaceae; genus Raphanus; species Raphanus sativus. The sequence continues at coordinate 33,877,766 of NC_079514.1, read as the reverse complement.
ATAACAAAAAACTAATAAGAATAAATATAAAATATCATTTCACAAAAACATTATGGTCAGATAATTTGTGCTTCTTTAGCTACTTTATTATTTATTGGTTTTATAGCATTGTTTCAATTAAAAGTAATATATATTCAAGTTTTGGTGTTATCATGAAATTCGTTTAGTCAAACAAAAAACTTTACTAGTACAAAGAGGTTGCTAATTTCAGTACGCAGAGAGTTCGGATACCTGTTCTGATTTGAGTCAGGTATTTTGGATTTTTAAATATTTCAGTATAGAAGTCTAAAACCCATTTGGGTATCTTTTATATATTGGATTGAATTTTGGTATTTTTACTTTAGATACAGTTATTTCGTGTTGGATTCGAATATTTTAGATTTGAAAAATAAAAATTTCCATTACTCAAGTTTATTATACTTAAAATTTTACAATAAACTTAACTAATTTTAAAAAAATTTAACATGTTAAACAATTAAATATGTTTTGAAACAAAATGTTGAAAATAGGAAAAAATGATTTAGTTTGTTTTAGAGAATTTGAATGAGAGTTTTGTTAGTGCACGAAACAAAAAACTTGACATATATTTTAAGTGAATAATGAATCGTTTTGTTCATAGCTATAGCCTATATGTATATTTGATTTCGAACCATGTACAACATCAATAAAAATACAGTAGAAATTCTATACACTAGTATTCGATAAATTAATAAACAACATAAATTAATAAATTATTTTGGTTTTAAATTGGATCGGTTCAAAATTTGACATTAATAGATAACTATATGTATATAAATTTTATATAAATATAAACCAATCATTAAATTGTTAGTTTTATATTCACAATAGAATTATCTTTATATTTTTCTTAACATTTAATATATTTTAATGAGATTTAGTAAAATTATACCTAAAAACTCATGTAAATTCTGTGAAACATATTTTATGTTCCCAAAATAATATAATAAAACTAATAAAAACGTATATTTTCAAATGTTAATTAATGTATATACACCAAAATCAAATATTTTCCTTAATTTATAAAATATATCTTAAAATAGAAAAAAATCTAAAAAGGAAGCTTGATAACTTGATAAATTAATAAAATATCAAAGTTCCAACATTATTAATTTATAGAGTTTTATTTTATTTTGAATAAAATAAGAGAAATAAAGTAGAAATATAAGGTTAAATATACATATATTCGGTTATTTTTGGATATATATTTGGATTTAGATATTATCCATTCGAGTTCATATATCCAATAGAATTCAGATTCATATTCGGCTATCGGGTGAAATGCACATCACTATAAGTACGACACATTTATTGGAACCTTACTTTTAACCAACTTGACAAATATTGTTCAAACTTCAAACTAGTGTAGGTGGTTTTACTTCATCTTATTTATAATTATTCTCTATATATAATGTAAAACCACCTACACTTTTTGTTTGATCAAAAAAAAGTGTAGGTGGTTTTACATTATATATAGAGAATAATTATGATGACAAAAAAAATAGAGAATAATTATAAATTTCACTTCATCTTAAAATATTTCTGATTTTTTTTAAAATTTACATGATTAGACAAAATAAAATTTAAACAATAAAATTAATCAATTGTAACTTGATTTACTGTTCATAACAATTTTTTATTTTATTATATTTAGATTTAATTAATTTTATACTAATATAAAGATATTGTTATATCAAATTCATTTTAGTTAAAAGATATATATATATATATATATATATATATATTTATGTTTATAAATATTTTTTGAAAATCTAGTAAATTTTGTGTATTTATTTTTTTTAGTTAAACTATATAATAATCAAATAGGTTTGATTTAATAAAACAAACCGACTGTTAGTCCTTAAACCAGTATACTAAATCACACTTAAATCCAAATAAATTCAAAAATTTACAAATTCTAGTAGTCATCTTACATAAACTAATCCATTTACGTACAATTGCAAACATTAAAACAAAGGGAACTTTCATTATTGTATAACACACATATACAATTTAGAATATAACCATGCATATAAAGACATAGCAAAAATATGATATATATTTTATGTAATATTACAATATCTGTCTATAATTAATCACAATTTTGATTTATTCTTTTTTTCAAAATGTTTATTTCTTAATTTTCTTCTTTCTCTATCGCTTCATTTGATCTATATTTTTTTACCAATATAATAATCAAAATCCTTATGTAGTCTACACATTTTACATTTTTTGACAAAAAAAGAAAATATATTTTTCTTTCTTTCAAACAACTAAAAGAAACAATTTTATGACAATTTTTTTTACTTTTAAGTTTAGAATTTTTTTTCATGTTAAATTTTTTGTAATATTTGGTTCTGAATTTTATTCGTGTAGGTATACATTTTTTCATAAATCATACTAGATTTGTTTTAATATCTAAGATTTAAACTAGAAATGAAGCAATCATGTATTAGGAAATTTATTTGAGTTTATTATTTTCATAACTTTTTTAATTTTCGGATATTAAATTTTTAAACATAGTTGGTAAAAAATTCGTTAACATAAATTAAAAATTTAATGTAGATTTTTGAATATACTTAGAGTTTGGCCTTTTAGGCATGTAAACCATTAATATTTTATTTTATAATTAGATTTATAATTTCATATAAATAGAGATATGTAGGAATCAAAATAGAATAATCCATTTATTTAATTTAATCTGTCTCAAATTATTTAACATAATTTTAATATTTTATAACTGAAATGATGGACTATAATCTGTATTTTAGGTAGTTTACTAGATTTTTACTTTTGATAGGTCAAAAATAAATGATGACAAAAAGTCAAAGTAAATATTTGAACGTTGATTACTTGAAACAAAAGAAGTTCCATCAAGAACATCTCCAAAAGACATGGTATAACTTTAAATATGAAATTTTGCTCTTTACTTCAAAACTTTAAATTTTTGTTTTCATTTTGGTCTCTAAAATTACAGATCACATTTATAATTCTTAAATAATTTTTTGTTTCTTTTTTAATCCTTGAATTTTTTATATTTCATAAAAAAATCATTTTGTATAAATTTAAATTTTACAAATAAAATTGAATAAAACTTTAAAATAAGGATTGAAATATTTTAAAACTAGATCTAGACAACACTACAAAAGAAACTAAACGAAAAAAATATTTTTGAAAAAAATACATGAAGAAATAACTATTACACAAATCTAAATATTACTACAACAAAAATAATCACGTAAGTTTGATCCAAACCTCAAAAATCTACAAAATATTTTCCAAACAAATTTTATGTAACCGAAGTGGTTGTTGTTGTTGTTTTTGATATTTTTGTACTATTATTTCTTGTTCGATGGAATATATTCACGAGTATTAATATCATCAATAGAAATTAATTCTTTTATGAATATTTTGTTTTCCTCTTTTACTTTCTTGTTCAGATCTAATGCGTTTACAAGCTCATCCGATTGTTGAAATAGGATGATTTTAATACTTATTAAAATCATCCGATTTCAACAACTTTTAGTTTGTAAGCTACAAATTTAAAATAAAGAGAGTTATTTTTTTTTTGCTTTGAAATACACTACTTGATCATATATGCATTATGGAAATATTTTATGGAATAATATAGTATTTTGTTTGAAGTTTAATATGAATTATGTTATTTTTATTTAAAATTTTATATTTTAATATAACATTTATTAATTAATATGTTGTAATATTTTTTATATGTTTTAGTTATATTTACAAAAGTTATGAATTTAAATTAATTATGACAAATATAAGGACTATAATATAAAATATAAATAATTTTGAAATTAAGTTTGAAGTCTTGTTTTTAAATAACATGACCTTTAAACTTTATATATAGAGTTTTGGAAACTTTATAATATAGTGTATTTTGGAGATTGCTCTAAACCTTATAATCTAACTGAAAACTTGACATTGATAGTTGTATTTTTGTATCATTTGTTTATATATCTTAGATAAAATCTTAGAGAAAAAAAGAAAAGTTGGTAATTTACTTTTTAAAAATTAGAAAAAAATAAGTTGGTATCATTCATCAGTCATCACTACACCAGATTGGGATATTAGGTACGATTTCTGGATATTGGTAAAATATAAGTTGGTATCGTCACCGGTCATTTTTTGATAAAGTGTATATGCCACTATCATTAGGCTGAGGTAACATTTTCTGCTGATACTTATCGTAATCTTTTTGAAACACTGATAATCAATCAGAGCGTAGCCCCAAAAATAAACAATAAACATTACCTGTTTACATATATATAGTTTTTTAGTTTACAAAAAAAATATATATATATATATAGTTTTTTAATTATATATATAGTTGCATTGCATGCTACTAGTTAAATACTTAATAGTTATATAAAGTTCAAAAAACTCAATAGTTGTAAACTAATATAAGCCAACTATTCTATGTACAATCTAAAATATAGTCCATTTACCTTGCAATTCCTTCATCCCTTTTGTCAAAAAAAAAATTCCTTCATCCTTGGATACGAACCTCTCGCGTCACCTCATAAGATAATTAAAAGATATAATTTTTTGTAACCACGTTTTGCATTATACATATTTATGTGGGGAGTTGATAATTCCTTTAGCACTAGTCGCAATTGTTCTCAGTATCTACGAAAGGGAAGAGTTTTTTTTTTTCAGCACTAGCCGCAATTGTTCGAAAATCATGAGATATTAACATAGATAAGACATTGTGTGAATGTTTTTATTTAATTTAAATTTTAGTCACATAACAGAATTATATCAACTAAAAGGTGAGATACTCCTTTAAAAAAAATATGCCAATAATGAAAGAAATGAGTTTTCCTAGATCCTTTTAAAACTTGGTTTTCTTTTTCTAAAATAGAACCTCGTGTAACGTTTTACAACAATCTGGCTAAAAGAATAGGGAGCAATAAATCATAAACTACTACACAATTGGTGTATCCACTTGGACCGGTCGTGAACGGTAGCAACCTAACCTGTGCACTTCTAAGATTCTCTATGTTTTGTGTATAACTTTCTCGGAAACTTTAAGAATATATGAGATGTATCTATGTATAATTTCTTTAACCTCGAGTTAGATATTTATATGCTTTTGATATACGCCCTTCTTTTTGTGGATCCTATCAAAGATAACATTTGCAGACAATCAATCATTTTGAGTTGTGTTATTTCAGGTTTGTAAAGCTTTTTTCTTCTTTTTATTGATATTGATTCCTCACTGTTTGTACATATCTTACTAAAAGAAATTGAAATATACCTAATCGTTACCCTTATTCATAATCCAAGGGATTGATGTATGGCTAATGGAAGATATTTTCTTACTAAATAATGAATAAACGATCTGACATATATGAAAATATCTAAGATTAAGTCATCTTAAAGTTGTAACACAGCTAAATGAAATTGACGTCTGTACTAACCTTTAGTTAAGTTCCTAACTCCAATACTATCTATATACGTCAGATAACATCTTGTAGCTACACGAAACTTACAACTCAATTATTAAATTTTTGTAGATTGCATTTCAAAATTTTTATTATGTGTAGAAGTATCGGATAGACATAAGGTTAAACGTAGCTGTGAATCCTCGTTACATATACCCTTTTTTTATTGGTCTTTAACCATTCGATGATTGTAAGAAATTAAATATATCTATACATAAAATATATATATATATATATATATATATATATCTATACATAAGCCCGAGAGAGTATATAGTGATTGAGTTTTTTTTTGTAATTATGTTTTGGCTAATATGAAATAACCCTTGTAACTAATAGAACAATACGCTTTCTCAAAAAAAAAAAAAAATAGAACAATACGCGAGATATATACAATACTGATCGAAAATATAAAATTTAGAAATGGCAGAGAATTGAGACTAAATGCCACAATCTATTTATTTACAAAATGACAAAGAGCAGGAGATATATAGATTACAATAAATCTAGATTAAAGTTCAACAAAAAATCTATATTAAAAGCTTCAAACTTCTCAAGTCTTGATCGAGTGGCCAACACCGGGACTGTTCCCTGGCGCGGTGGGCCGGAAAGCATCAACGCCGTATAGATCATTCCTCTTCCTCGTCTTGATGGTTCGTGGTAGACCCTCTGATTCATTCGAGTTATCATTGTGATAATGATGATGATTATGATGATTATGATGATGGTGGGGATGATGATGGCTATAACGTTTCTTGCATGAATAATCTGGTGGATGATGACACCTCAAACGACTTCCCTGCGCCTCGTCGATGAATTCGCAGAAAAGGAGAATACAAAGGAAAAAGTAAATCAAACGAAGGGTCTTTGCCATATCCAAAATAAATAAAAATATATACTATGGTTACTTAGGTTTAAAAGTGTTTGAACGCAAGAAGTATATGAAAATAATAATGATTATAGTTTTGAGGTTGAAAATGTGGCTATTTAAAGACAAATTAGACTTAGGCGGTTGATTCCGATGTTTCTAAGTTATTGATGGAAAACGACCGTAACTTTACTGTTCTTGGAGCATGCAAGACCCCATGATTGTAACTTTGTAATCGACGACCTATATTATATATATATATACCACCGAAATATTTTATTCTCGCGCGTACTATTACTATCTAATGTCTGATTCATTGGAAACAATAACTAGTGTTTGATTTAATTTGAATGACATATTGTGCTTAGTTATTCGATGTATGAATCTAGATGTTGGTTTACGCATAGTATTTGATGCTATATATATATATATATATATATATTGAATTATACAAACTATTGGATTAGCGTTCCAAAACAAAACTATGGGATTTATGATATCTGATTAAGTAATATTTAAGGACAGAGTGTACTTCAATGTTTTTAACAAACTACTAGACTATAGCCCTTGATTAATGATTGTAATCCAAGAGTTATTTATATACATAGATATTTTATTCTAGTACAATTAGGACAGTATATAAACTACAATATTAATATTTAATTTTATTTAACTTTTAGTAGTATATGATTAATATATGGCATATTGTTCTTAATCTCCTTTGCGATGTTGAAAAATGAAACTGATAAGTTGAGTTTATAATTGTAGGGTTGACGTATTGTAATTCAAAGTTTATGAGTATTGAAGCAGTTTAAACTAGCTAGTCACCAAATGACCTTTGAAAATAGTAAATAATGTTACCTACACGAACAATATACTACACCACACATAATCATATATATACACTAAAATAATATATTGGAAATCATACGGACTATATGAATCACATGATAACATCCGTTTCTTATATGTTCTATCTTTTTAATACCATAATATAGTTTTGATACTATAAAAATGTGTCTGATTTGGAATTTGACATTATCCAACAAAATTTCACTGAGAAACAGACATAAAACATATCTAAATGATCAAAAAACAAAATTAACACATATAGATCAACTATGAAGAAAATGCAATTTTATACATCATAGAACATGGGATAACATGTTAAAGTATATTGAGCATCATGGAAAATTAGCGAGTTACAAATACATTATACTTTTATGATTATCGAAGTTATATGTTGTTACAGTTAGTAAGATAACACATAGTAGTTTACAGATGTTGTTATGTAATTCAGATAATTAGTGTAGTTTTTAATACATTGTTATTTTTAGATGTGTAGTTATGTGATGGCATATTGTTAGTGTAGCTAGTAATTATTTTCTAAGAGAAAAATAAGTTTCAAAATGATCTAGATACATAAGCCCTGAAAAGAAACTATCTCTTCATTTTTTGTAGTAATTCATATACTTTTTCCAAGAAGTTTTAGACCAGAACAGGTTAAGTTAGTTACGTTATCTTACTGTTACATGAGCTCATACCCTTGTTTTTGGACTTTATTTTTAAATGGTCAGTTGCATATGTGAAAAGTGGAATCGAAACTATATGCAAGAATCAAGGCTTAAGCAGAAAGAAAAAAAAAACTATATGTAAGAATATCGTACTGAATGAAATCTAGTGTTCTAAGAAAAGAAGAGACATAAACATGTGAAAACGGAAAATGAATGGTAGTTTTGCAAGTGATGGTTTGAGATGCACACTCTATATATATTTGTTATTTTTATTATATGATTTATGATATTAATTGATGGTTAATATGAATGTTCGCAAGCCCCTCCGCGATAAAGTGTTCGATATTCATGGAAAGTTGTAAGCATTTGCATGTTAGGTTTGCCTCCCTGTAATATTCTCTTTTCCCTTCTTTGCTAAACTAGACTCCCATTAATTTGATTTTGAGGGTTAGTACGTATGTGCTATTATTATTATAATTTTTGCCATCTATTATTTTATTAACGATATTTGGCCCAATTGAACCAAATTCAAACGATACTACAACACATGCCAAAGTAAAAGACCCAAACGACTAAACACCAAACCTGAAAAAGAAACCTAAGAGAAACCCATTACATTAAGAAGTCGACACACCCTCCACGTGTTCGACATCACCGCAATCCAAGAACACACGTCTTTCCGAAAACCCCTTCTTCTTCCTCCAGAACCAGCACATCAACACGACGACACACCATCGACAGCGGAGTCGGATCCGGGACGAGACCATTCAACCCAAACAACCAAACTAAAGCTCGTATACAACAACGTATACGAGATTCATAACCTTGTTGAATCTACGAATTCATCAAAATGATTAAAACGCTTTCAATCGATTCTCCAACTCCACATACTTGCATGCGGTTAGAAATATCAGAACGAGAGGCAGAGTAGCATATGTGTTTTTGATTCGTAGATCAAAGAGTGAGATAACCCGAGAGACAAGCCGGCAATAAGCGGTACTGAGAAAACCACCTCCTTCCGGAAACAAAAGTGGGCGAAGCGCAGACACTGTCGGAGATGCTGTTTCCCGAAGAAAAAATTGGACGACCACTGTATATTAGGTGCGACGCCGAGACCAAACATTTATCTAAAACCAAGACAAAACAAGTAAATAAAACTATAAATAAAAACCGGACCGACGGTGGGTAGGGTAGCTGAAATCGCCAGCCGAAATACACAAATCACGTTGGTAGAAATTTTAGAGAGAAGACGGAGGAAATAAGGAGAGAGGTTTGTTGCCTTTTTTCAAGTACGTATGTGTTATATATTCTTTAGTTTTTAAATTCAAATTTTAAATATTTCCTGAGAGTTTCTCTAGTATTATTAAGAGGTCAAGGTACAAAAGGTATTTTTAAATACAAACGATAGTGCTAGGCTGCTAGCTCAACAGGGAAACAATGCTTCTAGTCTTTGTATATACACATATATACTGTATCAAATGTTTATAATCTTTATATATTCGGATAAATGTGATTCTAAGAAAATGTATAATGGTAAATTCTCACAAGAAATACTCTAAAGATATCCAAGTAATATTTGTCACAAAGCTACTAATTAAAAATAACTAAAATATTAATATTTTTATGTTTTCAAGAGAATGATGCTTCGGTGTTTGTGATCGAATGGTGATTAATTTGATGGTAAAATTTAATATGGTAAAACCACTTGGGTTTAAGTTTTAGTCACTGGAGAACTAAAATTTCAGCATTAACATGGATAGGAGATCGATACATGGACCGAAAACGTAGGTTATTAATAGTACGATGGCCAACATAACAATCAATTTTAATATGTTTTGTTCATTTGTATAAAGCAAGACTAACAACCATGTCAATGACGGCTTTAACTGTCAGTCTGTCACAAACATGTAAATGTTTGCTTGGAGGAACTCAAAGATCCCAAATTAGCTATTTCATCCATTCACATAGGCACGGCCATTGTTGCGTGCAAAGCCGGTCCTAGGAAAACCAGGACTAGAAGCAAAGTAAAAAAATGGCTGCTTTAAGGGAGATACGATCCTGGATTTAGCTAGGAGAGTCTAGAGTTTTTAGATTTTACCACCAGACTGAGAGAAAATTTTTAGAAAAATGTGACCAAAATTGTTTTTATGATAAATGTCAGAAGCAACTGATAGCTTGGCTTGGTCCAAGGACCGGTTCTGGTTGCGTGATACAGACCTCAGTGGAAGAATGTGACATATCGTTTGTTTCTTTGTATTATGTGATCTAGTCTTAAAAAGTTACAAAATGGACAGTAATTTAACCCCCAACGTCTAAAACGTTATATCACAGATTCGGATTCTTATTTAAGCAGTTATGTTACAAATTATAACAATATATTGTAATCTAATAACTAGTATGATTTACAAATAATAAAATTCACATTATTTAATTTCTATGATATATTTAACTAATAATATATTTAATATTTAAAATAATAAATTAATGCTTACTTTATTTGATAAATAATAATGTAACTTTTATAAACAATAAATAATTATTATTTTAATATTTTAATATTTTAAACGGTTTACAAGTAATTATTATGGTTTTGGAAGGTTGAGCACCACCTAATCAACTAGCTCAGACGATTTTATGAAACAGTGAATATAGGAAAGCAGTTGAGGGAATTGTCGTGTTAAATAGACATATATCAACAATCAGATTGTAATAGGAACATCTGACCTTGACACCCTTTTAAATCATTCCACACTCGTAACGCGGGAGTGATTACATTCACATAGCTGAGATAATCCACACAGTAATGAAGCAAGTTTCTCTCCTGGTATTGACACATCAGATTTTTAGAGACATGTGAGAGAGACATGTCAATAACTGAAAAAACTTGAGTATCCAATCAAATTATTTTATTAATACATGTAGATTTTGTTATCGACACATAAGAGATCAAAGAGAACCAATTCATTAAACAATAACTTTCTGGGTATATACTTCTATCGACTTATATAGTTTTCTTATATTTTACAACAGGCTGAGATTTGTCTTCTGCTTTACTTTTTTTTTGATATTGAGAGAGAGATCAGTTTGTCAATGAGGAACGATGCCAAAGATGAAGCATCTTCTTCTGAGGAGGTAGTCGTGTCAGCGGCGGATCCGGAGAGCATCAAAGGTTAGACAAATCGACTACTCACCCACTCCTATTCGTAGCTCATTAGAGACCAAGCCAAGCTTACGAACTTATCTCTTTCAATTGTAGTTTGCAGAGAGACTACCTACCATCTCCGGCGAATCGGGGAAGATAATGGCAGATATAGTGTTCGAGTAGTGGGTGCTGGTCAGATGGGTTCAGGAATCGCACAACTCGCCACTAACGGCCTTGATGTTTGGCTTATGGACGCTCTCGAGTCACCGCAACTATCTCCTCTGTCAATCGTTTCATCTCCAAAGGCCTAATCACCAAGTTAAAGATTCAATCAATAATCTTTAAACAATATACTTTCCTCCTGAGAATCTAGATATACAGTTAGACATGATGCTTTGTTCTGCATCTAAATAGTCTGAGCCAAAGATAGATTAGTTTATACTGTGTTCTCTTTATTTTCCATAAAGTTAGTTTTCTTTATTGATTTAGATCACTTCAGGATCTTGTGGAGACTCTGCAGTTGTTCTTATGATAGTGTTAAGTGTATTTCAGGATTAAGTACAGTGAAAATGGTCAGAGTTTGTGCAATCCATTAACACCAGAGTGATTTGTACATTGCAGGAAGTAGGTGAAGATGCTATGCGTCGTCTACGTTTAACATCCAACCTCATATTTTCATGGATGTTCACCAGATTAAGAAATTCTGTTAAGTTGATCAATGTAAGTGGTATATGTGCTTGATCGCCTACCTCTAGCTAAAGTTTCACTGTCCTTTTGAAAAAGATAGATATCTGCTGCTATGAATTGGTGTTTAACACTGATAGGGTTGATAAATTATACTAAGATATAATACATATAATTTTGCCCAGAAACATTTGGTAATGGAATATATAGTAACTTTTGGGTAACTTTGGTTGTGGATAGGTAATTTGTTCTCGGCATATCGTATACTTGTACTAAAACTATGAGCTCTTATTTATCTCACTAGAATAACATAATTTCTCGATTGTCAAACTGGTCATTTATTATTTTCATTTTTACTACTATTATCATGGTTTAGAGAGTTTTCCCTATGGTTCACAAGAATAGTTTCTGGAACCAACACATCTTTAGAGTAATATGAAATAGAGCTTACAATCGCTTTGTTAATATAACTTCTACCAAATGTTTTTAGAACTTCAAGAATGCATTTTAACTTAATGGATATAGGTGAAAGATTTATGTAGTACATCAAGTCAGTTGAACACGAACCAGGTCTACTACCAATCAACTAAGAAATGCAGATAAAGATTGTTCGTAAGCACGGCGTCCAAAAATGTTTTTTTTTGTTTTTTAGCAATTATTACGACTGGTGAGATATCAATGTAAATGATTTCTGAAATGTGTTTAACAAAGTCAAAAGAAAGAGAGTCCGGTTTAGAGAGCACTAGAGAATACTAATGATAGCGTTACTAGGGCTGGGCGTTCGGGTACCCATTCGGGTTTCGGTTCAGTCCATTCGGGTTTCGGGTTTTCGGGGTTAAATATTTCAGTCCCATTCGGATATTTCTAAATTTTGGTTCGGGTTCGGTTCGGATCTTTGCGGGTTCGGTTCGGGTTCGGATAACCCATTTAAAATGTTTTTAAATTTTCAAAATCCATTATATACTTAAAATTTTCAAAATCTATAAGAGAGATAATATATTACATATAAATTTTCATAACATATATGTCAAAATATCTTAATTTAACATATAAATTGGTTTTCTTTGAATATTTGGATAAAAAATCAATAGATATTTAACTATTTTTGGTGTTTTCAGTATACTTTAGCTATTTAAACAGTTACTTTTGACTATTTGCATATATTTTTCGAGTATCTTGGAAAACTTAAAGGTATCTTATATATTTTTAATATTTTTAATATACATTATATATAAAATAATGTATATATTTAAGTATATAAATTTATTTCGGATACATTCGGGTATCCACAATACTTAGGTTCGGATCGGGTTCGGTTTCGGTTCTTTAAATACCAAAATTTTGAACCCGTTCGGATATTTAATCAATTTCGGTTCGGATTCGGTGCTACTTTTTTGGATCGGGTTTGGTTCGGTTTTTCGGGTTCGGATTTTTTGCCCAGCCCTAAGCGTTACTATCATAAAAACAATGTATGTATAAGTAGGCATAGCCATATTTCCCGGACCCAAAGTTTCGAACAGCTACCGATCCAAAACAGCTACCGATCCAAAAAATCGAGTTTTAGATCAGATCCGAATATTATGAAATACTTGATTGAATATGCTTTCATTTATGTTTCGGATATCAAGTCGGATCGGGTATCACCCGAGATCCGAACGACTACACGAACTTTAGTTCGTAGACTCATTAAATAAAAGGAGATTTTAGTTTGTTCAAGACTGGTTTTATTTTCTTGTGAATTTATTCAAGTCTGCTTTTATTTAATTCTAGAGTTTTGATATTTATAAGTTTTATTTTCTTATAATTGATTCGAGTATTCAAATAAGTCTGGTAAAAACACTCATTTTAGATCTATTCAGATAAAAATAGCTAAAACCAAACTGGAATCGATTTTTCTACGGTTATTTTGGATATATCTGAAATTATTCAGATCCGACAAGTACCGAACCGAAACCGCGCACCCGGGCGGGTTTTGTTTTTACTTTTTTATAAATAAATAATCATTTGTATTAAAGATAATATATATTTTAAAATTTATCCATTTAAGTAATTATTTAATATGATACTTCTAAATACAATAATTTTATAGTTTGCATTGTGATGTCATCCATATTTTTAGAATGTAACATGTATATCCGCACAAATATATTTTTTTGGAACCGTGTAACCGTACAGATGTTTATTTTCATTTTTTACGACTAAGTTATTTTTTATAATTTATTAAAATATATTTATAATTTATATGTATTATATAATTGTTTTATTTTTTAAAACATAAATTTTTATTTGTTACATAAAAAATTATATTTTGTTTTTATACCATCAATTATATCATCTATATTTCTTATCATATTTATTTTATCATATTTATAAATAATTATATTTTATTTATATTAAAATAGACTACCAATAATATATTAACAGATTAATTTGTATTTTATTTATATGTTATAAAATTGATTATTTTAGTTTTTATTTTTATTCATTAAATAATGGGAAATTTAACTACAGATGGTTAAAAAATATTATGCTAAAATTTTAAATGAATAAACTAATTACCAATATATATTATTAAAATTATGAAAATAGATATTACAGAAATCATGGGTACTCTCTGATTTTAATCACATATTTCGTATCTATTTATTATATTAGTTATAAAAAGTTTATAATCAGTCTGAAATTGAAAATATATATTTATATTTCCGTTTATAAAGGAATGTAAAAAAGGAAGATACTAAGGTGTAAACTTAATTAAATTTTATAGTATCATTTATTGGTAAGCTAGATTATAGGAAGTAGTTTGGATTAAAAGAAGAATGAATTCGATTTTTAAATAATTAGTCATTTTTCATAATCAAAGATAATTTATTTAATTTTTTTTGGTATTGAATTGTAAATATTGTGTAAGTTTAAGAGTTAACCTAAACTTAGATAAAATAAACATAGCTACTAAAGAAACACACTCAAAATAGTTTTGGATTTATAGTTCAAGCCTTTTGGTTAATTCAAATTTTCAAAAATCAAAACAGTGCAATTTAGTTAATTCTAACCACAATAGTTATGATGTGAATTCTAGGTTGCATGGAATCGGAAATGAATACGCAGAAACGAGACGTTTTGAAACACGGAAACATGATTTATTTTTTTAAGAATGATAATGTTAATAATTAATATGTATATACATATATAATTAACTGATATATGAGTACAATTATTTTTCTGTTTAGTATATCAAAGAATAAAAATTGACAAATAACAATTTTATGTTAAGTATATAAAAATGAAAAAAATATAATAGTTAAACATCAAAATCATATCAAAATTTTAAAATAGCAGATATCCAATACTTAAATATTGAGTAGCTTAACTCAAAATAAAGATACAAGTTACAAAATTTGTTTTAAAAAGCATTTTTCACATTTCCAAAACAAAATTACAAGCTTCTAAAGTGGAAACGCAAGTCTCCATTCAGTTTTTAAAATACAATTTTCAAAAACGAGTTTCTAATGAGTTTTTACGAGTTTCCAAAAGATTTTGATTCCAAAACTTTTTTGAAACGTATCTATATCTGAATTTTCATGCAACCTATGTGAATGTTTAAGAAATATTATGTTTACAATATCGGGAAATATTTTATTTATTAAAGATCAAAATAAATTGTAGTGATAATTTTAATTTTATAGAAAAACCGCGGCGTAGCGCGGGTGATTATCTAGTTGTATTAAAAATGTGAGATAAGCAAATCCCAAACGATGATATTGTTGGGGATCAAAGAACAAGAGGCTTTTTGTGGGGGCAAGTTTGTGATTATGTTCGATGAAAATATAAGCGGGCTTATGTTCAAAAAAAAAAAAGTATAAGCGGGCTTTCACTTGTGAAGACATGTCTCTACCATGTGTTACTTTGAAGTTTTCCATACATTTTATATGAAAACTTGTATATTAATCATAAAAACTTCTAAATCAATCTTTCAAGCATTCCAATGTAGGTAAATAATAGTCACAAGTAAGAAACTTATCAGCATCTATGAAAATCTTAGTTCCATATCATCTATGGTAAGTGAACAAAGCATATCCTATACTCCCTCGGTTTTATAAAAAGTGTTATTCTGACAATTTTTTTTGTTAAACAAAAAAATCATTTTAGAATTCTAATTTAAACTATACTGATTTTCATCTTAATATTAATTGCAAATTGTATCAATTTTATAAATAATTTTTATTTATCTCAAAACTATTAGTCAAACAAATGTAATTTAATTAAAAACTCTTTAATATGTGTGAAAATGTCAAAGAAACATTTATTAAAAATAGAGTGAATATAAAACAAGTATACAGAAACCAGTTTTTTTCTTTCAAAACCGCTGTTAGTTTAGAAATAAGCAGCATTAATTCAAGAGGAAAGAACTAAACTATACAAAACCAACTTTTTTACAAGAATCAAGAGAAAAGAAATGAGCTGATGGTGTGACTAATCTACTTTGTTTTTGTTTTCTATCTTCAAGAGAATCTGATGTCTTTGTTTTCTATCTTCATTTTGTTTTTACAACTTGAAATCTACTGTGTTTAATTTGGCATGTATTGGCATTTGGTTCGGTGAAATCGACCATTATAACTTATAAGTTTTTTTTTTTTGAAACACAATTATATTAAACCATAAAGATGTTAGGTGACAGCCATAAAAGCTTCAACCTCCACCAAACTGAGTTTTGCTAGTTTATCAGCATTACAATTACGTTTTCTGGAAATCCAGACAAACTTGATAACATCAAAAGAGCTAGCCAGCTCAAGGATATCTGAGACAATACCATAGAGTTCAGGTTGCATTCCTCCTGCATTAACAGCTACAATCAACTGGTTGGAGTCCGATTCACATATCACTTTCTTGACTCCTTTTTCTTTGCATCGCATTAGAGCTTCTCTCAGAGCCAGTCCTTCCGCCACTAGAGCTGATCCCACAAATCTCTCATAGCCTGTGAACGAAGAGGACCCAGTTGAGTCTCGAAGTGTCCAACCAAATCCTGCAAGGTTCGAGCTTGCTCTCCATGCTGCATCTGTGTTTAAAATCGGGCACTGCGCCGGCGTGGAAGAAGGAGTCGTGTTTATCCTCTGTTTTGAGGGTAGCTTCGGGTCCTGAGCATTCTGCCATTCTCGTGCTAAGGTCACAGCTTTTGTCAACGTTTCCTCCTCGGTATAGGACTTGCCATTGAAGATTAATTGATTACGGGCAATCCAAATTTGCCAGATGATCCATGGCGCCAGCTGAGTTGTGACGACACCTGTGGGAGGTAAGCATGACTTTCCACACAGGTCAAGCCAAACATCATTCAAATCTATCAATCCGCTATACTCAAACTCCGTTGCAAATGGGGTAGATGCCCATATTTTCTGTGCAAAAGGACAATGAAGAAACAGATGATCTATAGATTCCAATGCTCCGCAGCGTTTGCAACAAACGTCAGAGGTGATATGTCGAGCTGCAAGGGCTTCTCCTACAGGTATAGCTTTGTGAAACAACTTCCACAGGAACATCTTCACCTTTGGCGAGGTTTGGAGGTTCCACACAGACTTGAACCATTCTATTTCCCCTGCATCTTGAGTATGTTCTTCCATGTTTGAGCGCAACTTAATCGCCGTGTGGTAGCCAGACTTTGTAGTATATTCTCCCGATTTAGTGCCCAACCATATCAGTTTGTCGGGAGCTCCAGAGATACTTGGCTTAATGGTCAGAATGGTATCCTCCCATTCAGGGAAGACTGTTTGGATTCGTTCAATGCTCCAGTCTCTAGTACCTTCACGAAAAAGCTCTGCTACGAGGATGTTGGCTGAGGGTTCCGCAGCGGGACCAATTGGTTGCTTCTGTTCCGATACACTCAGCCACGGTTCCTGCCATGCTTTAATCGAGAGGCCGTTGCCAACCACCCATCCCATGTTTGTGTTAAGCAAATCTCTTCCAAGAAGGACTCCGCGCCATCCGTGGGAGATCGATTTCTTCTCTGTCACGCTTAAGAAGCTCTCCTCATTGCAGTATTTGCCCATAAGCACTCTGGACAGTAAAATCTCCGGGTTATGTTAGATTCTCCAGCTTAACTTACCTAAGAAGGCATCGTTAAAAGCCAAGAAGTCTCGGAACCCAAGTCCTCCAATTGCTTTCGGTTTCGTCATCGTGTCCCAAGAAGTCCATGCCATTTTGTGTTGGCCCTCCTTGTCATCCCACCAAAATCTTGTTACAACAGTTTGGATCTGTTTGCAAAGTGATACCGGGAGTTTAAAACAGGTCATAGCATGAGAAGGAATAGGCGATAAAACACTCTTAACCATCGTTAACTTTCCAGCTTTGGAAAGAAATCGGTTAGTCCAACTCTTCCCTTTTTGCCTGATTTTATCTACTATGGAAGTGAAGAGATCCCTCTTTCTTCTTCCAAAGTGCTCCGGTAACCCAAGATATTTACCTACACCGCCTTCATTTTGGATACCCAACTCGCCCTTCACCATTAGCTTCAGTGATTCCGGAGTTCTTCTCGAGAAAGATATAGACGATTTGGTTGCATTAGTAGTCTGACCGGAGGCTTCTTCATACTGTCGTAGGATCTTGCGTAAGGCTTGGCTGCTCTTCTTATTTGCTTGGATGAAAAACATAGTGTCATCAGCGAAGAGGAGATGGTTGACTCGGGGGCATGCCCTTGCAACTCTGATCCCTTTAAGAGAACCCTCTTCACTTGCTCTATTACATAGTCCCGAGAGCACTTCACTGCACAAAATGAAGATGTACGGTGAAAGAGGGTCTCCTTGACGGATGCCTCTGCTCGGTTGAACCCTTCCCCTAGGCGAGCCGTTGATAAGGAAGGAGTATGTAACAGTCGATATACACTGCATGATTAACCTGATCCACTTGTCATCAAAGCCTAATCGTGTGAGTACTAGCTCAATGAACTCCCATTCTAAGCGGTCATAGGCTTTACTCATGTCCGTTTTGACCGCCATAGCGCAACGTTTCTTTGCATCTGAATTCTTCAGGAAGTGCAGCACCTCATGTGTGATCAACACGTTATCGGAGATAGCTCGGCCTGGAACGAAGGCTGACTGATTCTCTGATATAATAGAGGAGAGGATGGGCTGTAATCGTCGCGTCAGTAGCTTAGAGATGATCTTGTATTGCACATTGCAGAGTGCAATTGGCCGGTAGTCCGCCACTGCTTGCGGGCTCAAAATCTTCGGTATCATCCTAATATTTGTCTCGTTGATTCGCGGAGGGATAATTTCTGAGTCGAAGAAATCTTGTACTTCCTGTACTATATCCGGTCCTATAGTCTCCCAATTTGAGTGGAAGAAACTAGCGGAGAAACCATCTGGCCCCGGGGCCTTATCAGCATGAATTGAGAAAGCTGCATCTCTGATTTCTTGAGGGGTTGGTCGGCTAATGAGCCTACTGTTGTCATCATCTGAGACCATACGCTGAAGAGCATAGGTAACTGTTTTTCCTCTTTCACCCGCCACCGTTGAGAACAGAGAGTGGTAATAATCGACAATGACTTTTGTGATATCGCCTTCTTTATACACCATTTCGCCATTGCAGCTTTCCAGTACCGCAAAAGTATTAGCCCGCCTTCTATTTTTTGACACCGCATGGAAGTATCCCGTGTTACGGTCACCCAGTTTTAACCAAAGTAACCGGCTTCTCTGTCGCCAATATTCCTCCTCCGCCTGATAAGCTTCATTCAAGGCGTCATTTATCTTCTTGATTAGTTCTTGGTCTCCTACTGGGCTTATCATTGCTTGTTCAAGCTCATGTTTCTTCCGATCAATCACAACTCTGCTGTTCCGGTACTGGGTTTTACTCCATTCCACAATTGCTGATCTAGTTGCAGAGATCTTCTCTCTAATGGACGTGTGCCCAGAGTTTTTCCAGGTATACTCCACCAGCGCTTTGACTTCCATATTATCCTTTAGTCTGCGGTCGTAACGAAACATTCCTTTGCGCTTTTTCCTCTCAGGTTCCAAGATGGTAACTAGGGGTCTGTGGTCTGAGCCTTCATAGTCCAAGTATTGACTGCGTGCTGTTGGAAAAAGTTCCGCCCAAGCGCTATTCACTGCTGCTCTGTCCAGCCTGCATCTCACCAAGTGATCACCTCTTTGACCTCTCCAAGAGAGGAAGTCTCCCGAGTGAGGTAAATCGTATAAGTCTCCTTCTGAGTAGAAAGATCTCAGATCAACAAAGGATCCTTCAGGTCTGGCAGGCCCTCCTTCTTTTTCTGCATTATTGAGGATATCATTGAAGTCACCAGTGACAAAATATGAATCATCTCTGGTATTCATAAGGGACACCAATTGGTTCCAAAACAGCCTTCTGGTTACATCATTAGTGTCTGCATAAATAAATGCTCCAAAGAAAGACTTTCCCTCATACTCAATACAAGTGTCAATGAAATTTGCATTGGAGGTAAGTATGTGGAGTTTGATGTTTTGCTTCCAGAATATTGCCAAGCCACCCGCACCGTGACCCGTTGGCGGAATGAGATGATAGTGTTCGTAACCCAACTGTTGCGTTTTGTTGAGTACGAAGAGGTCGGGATTTTTTGTTTCCGAGAGGAAAAAAATGTCTGGAGATACAGTGCGATGAATCTCTTTTAGACGTCGAACTGTCTGGGGATTCCCTAAACCCCGACAGTTCCAGCTCACTATCTTTAAGGACCGGGAATGGATGGAGTTTGAAAATCCATCCTCTTCCTTCGAGATGTTGGTGGGATCATCTTGCAAATAGGTCTGTTCTCTGAGCTTGTGGCAGAAGTTCCTGCTTGATTCTTTCCTCTAGATGGTCCTACGCCTGCCTTAGTCCTCGATGTATTTGGAGATCTTCTCACCGGAGATGGTTTGGGCGCAACTCTGCGCTTACGTGATCCCGAAGCAACTGTTGGGTTTGATTTTGTGTGGACATTTTTACTTCCCGGTGGACGTCCTCGTTTCTTCCGTTCTCCGGAGGATGGGTCCATAGTGTCAGCATCTCTTTGCGTTTCTGCGACTGGTCCTAGACGTCTAGCAACTGGTATACGCTCTGAACTGGGAGGGAGATCACCAGTGGGAGGACTTAACTGTTCGCCATCAGCTCCTGGGGAGAGTAGGGGTCCAAGCCGTTTTGTAGCTGGGATTCTTTCCTGAGAAGCAGCTTTTCCTAAACGCTGAGTCGCTGGGACCCGTTCAGGTGTAACATTGCTCTGTTCCTCAACTTGTCTTTGGGATGCAGCTATGATAGACGCTTGAGCAACTAGAATTGCAGTTTCTTCCACTTCTCCCTGCTCCTCTGCTTGTCTCATTCTTTCTTTTCGTGCTTCCCTTTCAGTGGGGTCAGCGCTTGAGGTGTATTGTAACATAGCATCACGCACTTCTCCTCTTGCCTTTTGAATGGCATCTTCAGGCAGTATAGAAGAGTTTTCTTGTAAGGGAATCCCCTTTTCACAATGACCAGCTTTGTTTCTTATGGAGCTTGATGTATTATCAGGAACTAATGCTGCTTTCCTTGGGATTTCTCTGTAGAAGCTTCTTGTGTGCGAGTTGGAGTGAGACCTTTGGTTATTTGATTCTCGTTGTTGGCGGTAGTAGCGTTCGTCCTTACGGGGCTGATCTTTGGAGTAGTAGGAGCGTCTAGAGGGCTCTCTTTCTTGCCATTCCTTTGGTTGTGCTTTGTAGGTTTTTCGCATTGGTATATCTTTAGGGTGCCTAGGAGGTCGCCTCTCCTGTATGTCAGCTCTATTGGAGGCAGAGAATTGGAAGGCAACACTTTTAGGTTCATTAACCGGTTCATCTCTCGGCTCTTTGACAGAGGGGTATGAGAGTTGTTTACTCTGTTCTGCCTCCACGGAAGCTTTGGAGGCTCTCTGTCTTGCCTTTTCTTCTAAGCAATCGCTTATATCATGATCCAATCGCAGGCATGTAGAGCAGTGCTTCTCAAGCTTTTCATACACTAGAGTTGCAGTAACTTCATCTCCATTGGAGTACTCAATGACCGTCGATTTTATCAGGGGGAGGCGACCATTAACTTGTGCTCGTAGCCTCATGGATAGAGGAGTAATTTCAGAGCATATATAGTTGCCTATATCATCTCCGATACTACGTAAGATTCCTTCCTCCCAGAGGTGGATGGGAACTCCTTGTACTTTGATCCAAAATGGAATCATAGAAGGGAATGAGTTGGAAAGAGTAGGTTCCCATCTCTGGACTATAACCATCCATCTAGCATAATGGTATGGTCTTTTCTCCAGTACTTGTAGTAGATCCTCTTCGCGCTCAAATTGAAACTGAAAAAGGCCATTTCCAAGATCTGCTCCAACTGGTCTTACATCAGACTTCCAGAGGTCTGTGAAGAAAGAGATGAGCGGCCAGATCCGTTGGACTGAGGGATTTGTGATTCTTCCGATCAAAGTAAGTGAACATTTGTCCATTAAAGCGTTGTTTGCCGGAAGTTCTGCTCGAATCCGAGCTGTTCTTGGCGCCTGTTGTTCATCTGAACAGATTTGCTTTCCTTTTTCAGCTGCAGAAATTCTTCGTTGCATAGTGGAAGCAGATTGGTCTCGTGAGACGAGATAAGAGGTAGCTTAGCGTTGTTTCTTTTAGAGGTGAACCACCGGAGAGATTGCCTTCCGTTCTATTACTTGGGAGGCAGTGGTTTCAAAAGAGATAAAGGACATGAACCCCTGTATCAAAATCTGTTGGTAGGCAAGAAACGCCTTTCAGTGTAGCAAAGAAACGCCCGGTTTGACCTGCAAATCTTCATTCCGGTTATCGACAGGAGCTGGAGACGGCCGGCGGCGGTCCCTCCGACCACGGGTCGGGGGAAGAACCCGGTGGTTAATTGGCCAAGCTCGTTGACGGTCTGCTGGATAATACTAAAACAGGGAACAATTTGAACTAGCAGGCGAAAAAGCAGAGGAATCAATCCATAACAGGTAAAGAACTGGCGGGTAAAAGGTTGGAAAGTGACTTTTCAAAACGTGCAGAAAGCCCTTCTCGAGAAGCTCGTCTGAGAGGAAAATCGCCTAGTTATAACTTATAAGTTAAAGCGCTTTATTAAGTCTTTAGTCCACTTTGGAATCAACGTTGGGTCGGACTGTGTTGGTTTGATCGTGTCTTTTCTTCCGTGTGGATCTAAATTTGCAAATTTGCTTCTTACTCTCATGTATCTTCCACTTTAGCCTTTTCGCTTGGTTTATGACCTCTATGTCTTATTAGACCAGAATTTATGGGACAAAATTTACAACACAGCAAACTTGTATATGAAATTATCTTGTAATTATCTTCCAGCTGATGCGATACAATAAACACTATTAATCATTACAATGGATATGTGTCAGAAAAATGTTGTATATGAAGTCATCTTGTAAACATCTTCCAAATGCAATACAACAAACACTCTTACTCATCGAAATGTAATGTATGTAAGAAAAATTTAATTAAAGTTTCCAACCGTGCACCTTCTTTAATTACACTGCATATATGTGAAGCCCCAAGTGTGCAGTCGAATCTAAGCTTTATTCTTTCGTCTCCTGCCTTTTCGGAAGTGTCTTGTATGGATCCACTTGTCTTCTGTACACCACAAATTCTTGATGCCATGCTTAAATTAATAAATTAAATAAAATGTCTCTCTCTAGGTATATATATTGCAAATCCTAATGATTATAACAAGAAAAGAATAAAGAGTGAAAATAAAAACTTGGCTACTCGAAACTAAGAGGAGGCCATAGAGGATGTTGGCGTTAAGCAAGCCCAGGCGCCACCATATAAATAAGCATTAGGTTGATTTTCAAGGCTGTCGTGCATCTATCACCGTTAAATTTTTTAATCAAAAGCAATTAAGTACAAAGTAGAATTTCATAATTCAATAGTAGAGTGTGTATTGTGGAATAAATAAGCATTAAGTTTGTTTTCTTCTCTTCGGATATAGTTCATGTATTCTTTGCCAGTAATAATAAAATAACTCAAGACATAATCTTGAAGTATGTGTGATCTTTGTTTTCAGCAAGATACATATATAGTTACTATGTACGTAGTTGCGACTTGAGACTATATATTGTTCGATTTTGTTGTCACCGTACTATATAGTTAGATAAAAATGTATAAATGAAGAAATACACGATATGAACTGTGTTATTGACATAATTATGTCTCTTTTTTAACCCGCCGACATAATTATGTCTAATATTAGTTAAGACTACTATACCTTTGCCAAATATTGAAAAAGAGTAGTACTAGCATGATGCTAGTTGATTATCCCACTAGTTGTTGCAGCCTACGAAATATTTATAGCGGCTAGTGAGGGAACCTTTTAATCACTATTCGAATCTCACTCACCATCTGAATCACTTTATTTGTCTATCTTATGTTTATTTATTATTAACTTTAACACTTTTTGGTCCAATATAACTTGAGACCAAGTTAATAAATCCCAGGATATTTGGTTTCGTTTTGTAAGGTTAGCTTTCTGAAATTAAATAAAAAATATACTATGATAGAATTAAAATAAGTTTTTTGTTTCAAAATATCACACAAAAAAACACATTAAAAGGTAAAAGACACATATATTTATAGGGTTTATATTTTAGTGCTTGGGGTTTAGGGGTGAGGAATTATGGTTTAGATTTTGGTAGATAGGGTTTGTGAGTTAGGGTCTAGAATTTTTTTTGGGTGGTAAATATATATTCTATTTATTAAAAAAATAAATTTTGAAAAATATATATATTAAAATGTAATGTGTTATAAAACATTTTATATTTAATTAATCTTATTTGTGGTTTTAATCATATTCTATTTTGTGATTAATAAAATTATGCTATTAAAGAAATTATCTTTTATATATATATATATATATAACTTACCAAAAAATTTCAAGCTCAAGTTGAGCCTTCTTATAATAAAGAAAAAGGTCATGATGGAGCTTTCATGTATTTTACTATTTATCTATCATCTTGAAAGACTTCAACATCTTTTTCATCAACAATACCCTTACTTTCTGTTCATTTTCATCAAATATTTAATCAAAGATCATTTCCCAAATTAAAAGAAATATCTTAGTAAGTATTGACATATATATTATGAAGGTCATCACATAAAGTATATTATTTTCTTTTTACTTGTAAGATTACTAAATCAATCACTAATGAGGGCCTACTAATAATTCATCTTTATAAATATTATTGTAAGATACATTTAACTAACTTTCATTAAATCATAGTGAAATTTACTCATCGGTCTGAAAGACGAGTTTGATTATACAAACAGAGTTCAACGCAAAAGTAGATACAATTAAAAAAGTAATATAAGACATAAATATTTTGGAACAATTTTGAAGTTAAACGCACTTGCCACAAGTGTTGAGTAAGAGATGTGAAGTCAGAGAACAAGGTCTCCACTACTAAAGCTGAAACCATAAACTGACGGTTTGATTAGTTATATCTGATGATACCGTTCGTAGTGTCTTTGTTCTTATTTCCTGGTACGAACGTCTTCAGTGACCTTAAGAGTAACTTCCTTCTCGGCGAATCTTTTGTTTTTAAATTGAAACTATTGTCATGTCCAAAGATTTCCGTAGACCCACGGGGATACATAAGTTAAGAAAATTACTGTTGTTTACTTGATAGAAATATCTGACATCATTTACTTAATTTGTGTTTGTGAATACTATTGGATTATGTAGTGGATATAGCAAAGAAACTGCTGAAAATACCAATTTTTATTTGTTTCACTGAAAAAGGATCTAATAGAGATTTGGAGCAGAAACATGAACATCAAAAAGATAAATTGTACATTTGGAATTTACTAAAACATAATGGTTGTTTCTAAGAAAAAATAAACGTGAAAGTTTATACGAAACACACATTTTCTCATTATCATACATGCGTTCATCAATTATTTCAAATTTTATAGTCCGGTATCCATAAGCACATCGTTCAGCTTGTTCTTATTAATATTTATTTTCTAAGCAAATTTTAACTTAGTTGAGATTTCTTTCCAACATATGAACCGTTTATTATAGATTATGGAATCTCCAACAAATTGAAAAGAAAAGTAACGAACACACTTTTGATGTGCCTTCCTTAGCATGTACATTTATGTGTCTTAAGTGTGTATATAGGAAATGTACTGTCATTTTCAAACTTTATAAACGTATATATTACAGAAATGTAGATTGTCATATTCGAGACATGGTGTTCTATGTCGAAAATTAACTATTTTAGAGATTATTTACAACGTAACGGTCGACTTTGAAAAGTAACTAAACTTGGCGCACACATTTTTAGTTTCCTGGTCAACGTTTCGAGAGGAGATGCAATTGAACTTCCCTGCTCGAGGATCTTACAAATGTGACATCACCACTTGCGTTAACAAATCCTTGCAGCGGTTAAGTTATGTTTGGTTACATTTGATTCAGTCATGATTGCAATAACAGAAAATGTCTCGATTAATAGCTTAGGTCTAAAGTTGAAAATATACGAGTTAAATGGGGGTATATTAAAAACACTGATCTTAACTATATATTGCTTTATAGAAAAAAACTAAATATTATTGCAATAACCAGATCACACTTACAAGAAAACTGAATATGAAGAAAAAAAACCTGAATATGATGAAACAGTACATAGATATACATAGATGATCCACATTCCATATTCAGAAAAAAAAAACCAACAACAAGAACAACATCAGCACAATCTTAAGTATGTTCAATAAGGGACCAAATATTTTTTTTTTTTAAAACACTGATTTATAATCACATAAACCATGTTATTGTCCCTCTCCGTTAGTTGTGTACGGAATGTCCAATACCAGGGCTATTTCCAGGTATCGTGGGCCTGAAGGTATCAATCCCGTGGCTAGGTGGTGGCTGCAGTGGCTCAGCCGATGGTAATACCGGCACAGAGCCATCAGCGCCTATTTCTTCAGCCTTCGCAACGGTGGACTTAGCGAGTGTTCGGCCTTCAACGGAACATAACTCTTGTTTGATAGTCAAAAGCAAGATAAATGCAAAAAGGTAAACATTAATTCTCGCCATTGATAAAATATTCCAGACGAGAACTAGAAAAATAAATTTTATAGTTTATAATATATACTCGAAGGTGAGTATGTTTGTGTATTGACGCATGTAACCAGCTTAGGCCATTTGGTCTATTTATAGAGATGAAATTTGCGTATCACATGGGCGCTAACACTTGAGAAGTTAAATTATATTCCCTCCGTTTCATATTATTTGTCGTTCTAAGTTTTTGCACACAGATTAAGAAAACATTTAATTTTATATATTTTCAAAATAAAAAT
Organism: Raphanus sativus; assembly: GCF_000801105.2. NCBI lineage: Eukaryota > Viridiplantae > Streptophyta > Magnoliopsida > Brassicales > Brassicaceae > Raphanus > Raphanus sativus. The sequence continues at coordinate 33,850,767 of NC_079514.1, read as the reverse complement.
ACTATTACCAATACACATCAACCAATATAAAAATAGAATAGAGAATATTTTCAATAAATTTTGCATTGAAAACCGAAAACGACACTTATTTTGAAACAAAAATTTTGCTCTAAAACGACATATAATTTGAAACGGAGGGAGTATTATATATTTTTTTTTTTTTTAACTCAACAACTACTTTCATTAACCAAATCATTAACCAAATCATGATACAAGAACATACTTGACCACAATAGACTTTCACCACAAATGCATTGAGTTGGTCTAGTATCATCCTAGCTCACTTGATTGGAACTAACATTACCTAACCTTAACTCAATGCATATTGGACCACCATGAGAATGAAATCAATACACGACTCGGACTGATTCATCTCTTCTACCACACCTAAATTGACCTCATGGTACATCAAACGTCTACTAACACAACAGAATTACAGACTTCACCGAAATAAGATTGGAACTGCTAAGGATCCTAATGATCGACATTAAAGCTCATGACCCAATAGCCTCTTCACCAAAGTGCATAATCGGGACCTCCTCATTCTCTTGGTCTTCGAACGTTGCGACCCTCAGCCTAAAACGGACACAAGATCCGAATGAAAATCGGGTTTCGGCTCCGTAGAACGCCGGTCGGTATAGCTCTTCGGACTTTCAGAGAAGTGAGACACACACCAAAAGATAAAACTTTCAGCACTAGGGTAATGTGTCACCACCATGAACCACCGCTATAATATCTTCCTGTTGACCATTTTTATCGGCGGGAGTCATTGTTCATGTGTTCTCCAAAATCAGAGAACGATACCCTGTCCATCCGCCGTCGAGTCTTCCTCCGCTCGCCTCACCGTCTTCTGGAGACGTAGAATCAAGGAGCAGAGGGCGTCTCCCGAGCCACGCGCAGAGGGAGTATTATATATTTAGTTAAAGAGTCCGTGTGCTTTACAACTATTAAGTATTATATAATTAAGAATATATTTAATTATTTGTATTTCTTAAATAATAGTTGTCCTTTCGTTATTTAAACTTAGTTGTCCTTCTGGATATCCCCTATAGATCCTATTTGTTGAAGTTTCATAATATATCAGCAAAAATTTACGTTTTGATTACATAACTTTTTTTAAAAAATTAAGTAATCATTGATGACAAAACTGACATATATAATCAGTGACTATCACTGAAAACGTCAAGGCCATGCTGGACTTTGAAGATGGATCATGAACTTCAACAAACCAACTGGCAGTCATCGGATGGTCACTGCATGATGAACGTAAACAAATTATCAAAGATTGGGCGTGTGGGCTCTACGAACGTTGGCGGGTCGGGACATTACTAGGTTAGTGTTACACATTAGCTCAGATATGGACACTTCTGTCTCTATTTATGCTTCCTCTCAAACTCGTTGTTTATAGGTACCATAAATTATCGCTTAGTATCTAAATTTCTATTTCTTACTGTTGTATGATTTTCATCTGGGTTGCTCTATAGGAAATAAATAATATTTTTTTTTGTTTTCCTCTGAGGTTTGCTCTATAGAGATGAATAAACGACCTAACTGCTATTGGTTTACATATACCATAACTGATTGCTTCATATTTTAAACCATTTAACAACTTAATTATATTCTCTACATCATTTGGCAGTGTTATCAGTAAGAGAATTAACACGAACTTTGCGTCAGCTCAACGCTCACCAAGTTCCCTTAGTTTGATCTTCTCGTCAGTAATTTACATACCTTGACCAACTCTCAAATTAATTCTCATTAGAATGCAATGATAATCCAGAAATGTACAACACTTCTGTCAAAATAAAAATTAAAACTGAAGCATCATGTCATAAAATGAAAGAAAAGGAACTGAAAATCCGACGAGAAAAACTTTTCTTTAGACTCAGCAAAATGTATGGATTTGTAAGTGTTCTTCCAAGGAGTAGATAACAAAAGATTAATGATGTGTGTGTTTTTTTTTGACGAGTTCAATGTTGGTTACTGCAAGCCTCTGCAACTAAGCAACCTTCTTGGGTCTACCAACAGAAGGTGTAACATTCTCATCTTTCTTGGAACCTGAAGCTTCAGGTTTTCTGGCCCAAGCAGGAGCTCGATCTGGCTCATACCTATAATCATAAAACAGTTCTTCTCCAGCCAATATCCTCTCCTTTGCAAAAATACCCACTCTATGATCTCCAGCAACCATAATGACCTTAACACAGATATAGAGAGACTCTCCAGTAAGATTTTGAACTCATCATGAGATAACCAAACCAGGTTTTTTAACTTGCTTTTTTTTACCTTTGCGTAACAATTAGGTTCAGGGGAATGATTGGCAAATTTCAGTTTGTCTCCTTTCCTATAAGCATCTAGCACAAACTGCAAGCAAAACCAAAATAAATGTTATGTGGTTTATGGCAGAGTTGGTTTTGAAGAGACAACCTAGACAGAGAGAGAGAGAGAGACGTGCCTGATCATTTAGATTGAAGAGAAACGAGGAATTCTCGCGATCATATATTTTCCCTCGTTTATCTGCTTCTTTATGTGAGATCAGCTCTCCTGTGTATTCCCCTAGATATTCGTGCTTACTTACACTGTTCTGTAAAAAGAAACAAGATTTGTTCTTAAACAAGTCCAAACTCCAAACATAGTTCCCATCTCAAGATGACTTCTATTCTATATAACAAGTTTTTCATCTAAATTTACCTTTAAGAAAGCTCCCCAACCAGAAACATCAGATATTCCAAGTAAAACCTGAAGTCACAAATAAAAGAAGAAGCAAACTCAGCAATTTCATAATTTGATGGATCCTCCTAGTTGTGCACTTGCAGCGCAATAGATATTTACTCTTTGTTGTTGTTTCAGGAGTAATTTCATATTCCTGCATTCATAATTATCGCCTCTTTGGCTAGGGACCCCAAGCGTACCATCCCCACCACTGCATATTCAGATTTATTCAAACACTGTATTAGCGCCATCTACATATATCTAACAGAATAAGCAGCAATCTGTTCTTCTAAGCAACCAATCAGCAACAAAAAAAACACAAAGCGTTAACATTCACCACTAGACTTACATGACCCAGCAGTTCCTACAAACATCAGGATCACATTCCCGATCTGCAGCAAAGCATGGACATTGACGGCTCCGACACTGGCTTTTGGCACAATGACAACCTCTAAACCTGTTCTTGCAGCTCTTTGGGCAACTACACAGGAAACAAAAGGATGTGGGTGATGAAAATGAAACTCAAGGCTACGAAATATATAGATGTGGATTTAACATTTTACCCGCAGTACTTCTCGCAGCAAGTCCCGTTAAGCAAACAAGTACACTCCTTCCCGCAAGCAGTTTTGCAGTTGCATGGATTAAATTGACGGCACGGCTGGTCTTTCTTATCAGTACTCTTTTTCCTAATTGAATGATATGCTGCAGACTTCCACGTATACTTCAACCGGCGCACTTTGCCTCTTCTACGTAGAAATCTTGACCTTCTCCTCACTTGGTTATTAGTCTGGTTCGTCCGACAAAACTAAAGTATTAGTTTCTGACGAGAACTAAATGCATTATAATAGGAACTTATGTACAACAATAGCACTATACCATATTTCCATTGATATCAAACTTGGAAGAGCCGTCGGGATTCAACGCATCACCTCCGAAGAAGGAAGCTTTATTCTCCGAGCAAGTCATGTATTGGAAGACCTCCCAACACGACTTGAGACCACACAGAAGGTTCCTAGCAATCATGCAGCTACAAAGAAACAAATAATTAATAATGACTATCCTCTTGCACATTTAGAAACCTGGCATATGTTACTCACCTATTCATTCCAAAAATCTCAACACCTTTTTGGAAAAGGCTTTTCTCAAGTGGTCTCCACGATTTATCTTCAGATACTCCTCCAGGACATACATTTTCACCCATAAACTCGTCTTTCCTTAAACTCCCATCGCTACAAGGTTCAGATGCAACCGCATTTAACTGAGAAACAGGATCGTCACTCTTCACAGAATTCTTGGAGTCTTCTACAGGAGTGTCGTTCTTTCTTGAATTCTTAGAGCTCCCAGATTTCACATGCTTCTGAGAAGAGGATGTAGCATCTTCATTTTCTTTATGTTTTGCATCGCTTGCTGAACGACTCCCAGTGGCGATGGAGTCGGTATCGGAAGCTTCTGACTTCTTTTGCCTCTTTTGAGTCCTACGAGAAACTCGCTCAGCAACTCTGTTGTTGTTGTTCCTCTTACGACCTCCACGTCTCCCACTAGCTTTGACCTTTGATGATGATGAAACTTTCTCAGGATTGGTATCCTGCTGAACGCCGTTCTCTGAGTCGCTTGTTTCCGGCGTGCATTTTTCATTAGAAGACGCACTTTCGCTAGGGAAGGTCTTTGGTTTCTTCCTATTAGGTTTGCCGGAGAACTTGGATGTGGTTTTAGTACCCGCACCATCTGATGAAGTGCCAGTTTTATCTTCAGTGGTGCCATTTGCTGGAATTCTATTAGATTTGAGAAGCTGAAAGATCGAAAACAATGATTATCATCAAGTCAGCATTTCTAGGAGATGAGCTTAGCTACGTGGATAACGCAATTTTTACCGTTTTATAGCAGTTTGCGCCACAGGTTAGATTTTCATCCACAGGAGGAGTCCATGGAGCTGGTTTCTCAGCCTAAACATCCACAAAATAACAAATAAGTTACAATAAAGTTATAAATAAATATCAATCATTTGGCACTAACTCACAGGAAATATAAGATCCTGCGAACACCCGTGCAGCCGGCAATCAAACACCTGCATAGACGCATAACACTGTCAAAAGGAGACAAATTCTTGCTAAGGTATCAAAGTAATAACCACTCCAGAACTTAGCCCCGACTAACAAGGCATCGACGGCAGAACAGGTTGTCGAAAGAATCCAATGCTCCATCCATATCTTTGTTAAGAAGAGAACTCTCTGCTTGATTATCGCCACTCTCTGATACTTCTTTTTCCTTCATAAGGACTTCATATCTTGCCTGTACAAGATGTTTGGTGTTCATATCTCTGCAAAAAGCCAATTGGGAAAAGGCTGGAAGAAAACTAAATGGATTTTCTTTAAACGATGCATCACTCACTCTGTTGCCAAATCCTACAAATCGAAGTGCCATGGATTCTAAAAGAAAATAGGACGTGATAGTTCGTACCAGGAATATACAGGGAAAAGTTGCTGATACCTTTATTTCACTAGAGCTTCTGGACAAGAAATTTGCTAGTTCCTCCAAGACAGAGTCTGAAAGACCTAGTTGGTCAAGGGTCATGCTGAACATAACATTAAGAGATTAAAATGCTAGTACACAGCAATGACGAACGATTAGACCGATGTTATTCTATACTATAGACTAACCGAATAATAAAATCTTCAGGCTCCACAAAAGCTCTTTTCTCATCTTCCTCGTCAATCGCCTCCTCTTCACTATCACTGCAAATGAGTGCTTCCCCGCCGGTTTGGTCATAATAGATCCTCCGTCGACCCACTACAGACTGGTCTTCAGTCATTCTTTGATTCCTGCATCATTTCAAAACGTAATATTAAACGTCAAGATATACCACAACAAGAGCTTGTGTCTAAAAGTACATACACACCTATCAAGAAAAACCCATGTGGTATAAGGCGACAAACGCTTAACATCAGGCATCTTAATCGGCCGCAAGGAGATTTTAACAGGGACACTGGACCCTTGAACCATGGTGGTTGAACTGGCGTTTCCATCTTCCAAGAAACTGCTATGGTTGTTGTTGTTGTTGTTCTTATCAGCAGCATCACTCGCACTGAATCCGCTTTTCATACCAGGGGAATCTCTCTGCCTCTTAACCAAGAGATCACTACCGTCTTTATTATAGCTACCACCTCCTCCTCCTCTTTCCATACACGACCTCATGGTGGATTGAGTAACACCACGCAGATTCTTCTTGTTCTCATCAATCCTTTTCTGGTTCAAAGACGAATCATTCAAATCAGTAATAGAGAAACACAAAAAAAATGAACATTCAATTTAAAACAGTGACCTTAATTGAGAAGCAACGATCAGCTGAAAGCTTCTTCTTAAGCGAATCTATGACTGCTGCTACTTCCTTAGACGCTGGAGCTCTCTTCTCCGCCTGAGATTTCTACAAAATGTGAGAAACGGAATCTAACAATCTAACAATCAAATGCAGCAATCTCTAGATCTCACAGTCAATGCATCAAATAACAGAAAGAGTAAGTTTCTATTTCGAGAAAGAGAGAAGAGGCACCACCGTAGAGTGCTTGTGCGGGTCCGATCTGGTGGCGGAGGAAGAAGGCGAAGCTCCCGACGCCATTGTCGAGGAGCCAGATCGGAACCGAGGAGAATGCGGGTTCGCCGGGTCAGGATCCGCGGGAGAGGAGGAGCTAAACCCTAAGGAAGGTTATCTTCGATTTTTATTTAATTTTTTTTATTTATCTTCTTGGTCGGATTAGAAAAATGAGATTGAAATTGTTTTCAGATGCTTTCAAAAGAAGATTATTAATAAGTTGTTTTGAATCGGGAAGCGTGTAAATTATAAACTTTTTTTTTTGTTTGTTTGATTTAAAAAAAAAAGTAAATGAATAAAATATAGTTGGTGGGAAAATAGTGACGTGGTAGGTCGATTTGAAATATCTACTGTACATCGGGTAAGTGGTTCGCCGGCGACGGGACGGTGCGGATTTTTATTTTTGCTTTTATCAAAAGAAGACGCTGCCCATTTTTAAACAAGAAGAAAGAAGCATAACCTCTCTTTACGTTACTGGGCTCAGAACTTTCATGGGCTTTTCAAATCCTACTTACTAGGCTTCATTATGGGCCTACACTTTTATTGGGCTTTTAGTCAAACCATTCTACTTTGTGACTTGGAATGAAGCAAGGTTTGCTACCTCATTGGATCAAAGATTACTTAAGTGTATTTTTTATACACTAGGTGTTTTGCCCGCATTTGCGGGCTTAATAATTTTCTAAATTACTAAATAAATATATTATCAATTCGAGAACCATTAAAATAAGTTATTTTCATGCTTTTTATATATTTAATAATTAATTAAATATTAATTTTATATAAAATAAAGTTTTCTTATTTTAATAAGATATTTTTAAAACTATACATATGTATTTATATTTATTTTTAAAATATTTTGATGTAAAATATTTTGGATCACATAATATATAATTTTTTAGATAATGATGAGAATCAAATTAATGAAATTCATTTTTAATTTGTGAGCAATTTTATATTAACAAATCTAATCTAATTATTTATTAAGGGTAATGAAGATTTTAAATGCTTTAAATTTTACCGTGAAAAAAGGAAAATCGTTTTGAAAATAGTAATATAAACTACTTGTTTTTCAGTTATTTAAAATTAATATTTTTTTGGATCACATAATATATAACTTTTTAGATAATAATGAGAATCAAATTAATGAAATTCATTTTTTTAGATTTTGGATAAATCTTACTATTATTAATTTTAATCAGTTACTAATCAAATAAATTTTTTATTTTTTATTTTTAGCTTAATTATATATTTTAAGTCACTTAATATTCTCTTTTCAATTATTTAAAACTAAGAATTTTATTTGATTAATATTTGGTTATATACTTTATGTTTTCAACTTTACATTTTTAAAAAAATTCAGATAACAACACAACATTAATATATGAATTATATTTATATTTAAAAATATTTTTAGATTTTGGATAAATCTTACTATTATTAATTTTAATCAATTATTAATCAAAAATAATAATTTTCGTTTTTATTTTTAGCTTAATTATATATTTTAAGTCACTTAATATTCTCTTTTCAATTATATAAATTAAGAATTTTATTTTATTAATATTTAGTTATATACTTTATGTTTTCAACTTTATATTTATGTTTTCAACTTTATATTCAAAGAAATTCAGATAACAACACAACATACATATAAGAATTATGTTTATATTTTAAAATATTTTTAGATTTTGGATAAATCTTACTATTATTAATTTTAATCAATTATTAATCAAATAAATTAATTTTCGTTTTTATTTTTAGCTTAATTATATATTTTTAGTCACTTAATATTATCTTTTTCAATTAAATAAAATTAATAATATCATTTAATTATATTTAGTTATATACTTTATGTTTTCAACTTTATTTTAAAAAAATTCAGATAACAACACAACATACATATAGGAATTATATTTATATTTTAAAATATTTTTAGATTTTGGATAAATCTTACTATTACTAAATTTAATCAATTATATAATCAAATAAAGTAATTTTCATTTTTATTTTTACCTTAATTATATATTTTATTCATTAAGGGTAATATCGATATTAACCACTCTAACTTTTAACGTGAGAGCTCCGTCGCGAAAAATTACTTCGCAAATAATAGTATAGATAAGCTGCCAAAAAAATCTACGAAAATGACAGTTTAGTTTTCATAGTACGAGGAACATAAAAAGAAACATATGATCAAATGGATTAAGGTGACATATAATCGTGTTACAGGTGACACCCATCTTCTTAGGTGGCAAATGGATTAGGAAGCTTGATGGTCTTACTTCTCTTTTTCCTCCCCAACAGCTTTCTCCACAGGCTCTTACCTCCTCCGCTGCTCTTTTTCTGAGGAACAACCGCGAAGCAGTTCGATTCAGAGCCTTTGCTTTTCTTGTCAGAGAGAAGAATATGTTCCAACGCCTCGATGGTTTCACTGTAAACAGAAGAACTGCCTCCCTTTCCCATTTTATCTGCTGCTTGAGGTTTCTTCTCCTCCTTCTTGGATTCTTCTCCATTGTCCTCATCCTCTGCCTTCATCTGATCCAGAAGAGATGATCTTTGAGTGGTCAGTCTCTTCTCTGGTTTTGTCTCCATTTGTGTCAGGTTGTCTGTTTCTTTTGAGTTAGTCAGTGCTTTGAGCTGCTTCCCCAGGTTCAGAATCGTCTCTTGACACTCTGCTAACTTCTCAGAAGCAGCAGTGATCTCCAGTTCCTGAATCATCAAAGACAATCAACCTCTCATTTGTCAAACATGTAAGAATCTGGAGATCTTGTGCTGGTTTACTTACAGTTCGCATGTTTTGTTTTTCCTCCAGCTTGGGCTCGTTCTCTGAAGCACTGCAACAAGAGAATAACATCAGAGAAGATTTATAATCTATGATTGATCAAAGTCTTCAAACGTTTGCAGACTTACCTTGCTGTCTTGTCCTCCTTTGCCTCTTCTTCAACCATCTTGTGATTGTCTTCAGAGATCTGACCAAGTAGTCCAATATCAACTTCACTTCCACTCCGGGACTCATCCCATTCAAACTGCTTCTTCATCTCTTCTCTCATGCTTGAAACATCTTGTAGAGAGAAACAATGGTTCACCATCCATTCCACCACACAGCTCAACTCTTCTGCAAACTTCTTCATGTCTGCTTTTCTCTCTATCAGATCATAACAACTCTGAAGAAATCTCTGCAATACGCTACTCAGCTCTGTAGTCTTCCATTGCAAGACACGAGCTGTGTAGCCTGAGACATGCCTCTCATCTTTTAAGCTGACTCCTTCGATAACTTCAACAATTCTGCGAACTGACTTGCTGATCTCACACTCTGTCTCTGGTGCACCACCCTCCACAGCGAGAGTCTCGGTCTGTTTCACACCTGACAGAGCTTCTTTGATCTCTTCAAGTACTTCATCAGTGCTCCTCTGCGTAACGCTCTTATGCTCCACGATGGCTTTCAAGACGGTATGAAGAGATGGATGTAGCTTGCTCGTTGAATTTGACTTGATGTCTTCATTAGATTCGTTCTCTACCGGACCTCCAGTAGCTGAAACTGAATCAGAAGAGAAGATAGGAGAGCTTCCAGGAGGTAGTGTGCTTGCAAGTTTCTCCATTTCAGAAAAGTCATCCATCAGTTTCATCTCCGAAGCTTTAGGTGTTCTAACCAAACTCAAACCCCTTTGCTTCTTGTTCTTCTTGACATTCTCCACCTCTGAAGCCCAAGAATCAGAACAGCTAACTTTATCATCATTCTCAAACTCTGAGAACACTTCATGGGAGACATTGCTGCTCCTGCTCGGCTCAACGTTCGTTGTTCCTTTAGAAGATTCCTCGAACTCTAGTAGCCTAGAAGCTGTCCGAGAATACATACTTCTTGAGAACTGAAGCTCGTTGACTTTCTTGTTCAAAGCATCCCTCAGAGTCTTGTTCTCTTCTTCCAGTAAGAACAACTGCTCAGTTAAGTTATTATTGATCATCATGGTGCTGTTAGAGCTTCCGTTGACTCTTCCCCTTCCCAACATCTCTACCTCACTCCTCATCTTGGACAGAGCGGCAGGTCCCGGTAACCGTTTCCTGACGAGCACACGCAACCTCTGACACTCTTGTTCCAGCTTTGCAACTTTCTTCACATTCTCCAAGTGAAGTTTATGTGACGCTTCAGCAGTTCGACGACTAAACTCTCTCTCTTCGTTCCGAAGCTCGAGCTCTTTCTCCACCACTCTGACTTCATATCTCAGAGAAACGTTTTCTTTCTCCTTTGACTCTAAACTACTCACCAGACCACTGACATCAGCCTGGATGCGTTCTCTCTCTCTGTTTAGATCCTCAACGGTTTTGCTCTTTGCTAACAAAGCCTTTGAGAGCTGAGTCTTCTCCCCTTCTGCTTCTGCGAGCTTCTTGCTAGTATCCGCCAGTTCCGTCTTGATAACCATTAGTCTTCGTTCGTGTTCATGCGATGCTTTTGTCAAAGCATCATGCATCCTTCGCTCCTGCTCGTCTCGGACAAAGCGAAGCTGCTGCATACATTCTTTTAGACCAGCGTCCGTGTGGCTAGTCCTCTCGTCGCTCCTGTGTTTCTCGTTCAGAGCTTCTTCTAGCTTCTTCTTGAGAGATACTGCTTCAGCTTTTGTCTTCTCCCAGCCTGGTCACACACAAAATTGCAAATGTAAAAAAAATAAAATAAGAGGTATGTAGATTGATATATTTAGAACAGCATAAGATTCATAAAGTTACCAGCGATTGCTTCTTGTGTCTCAGTCTTATGCTTATTGTTCTCAGCTTCAACAGAGGTAAGCTTATCATTTAGACTTTTAAGGCGATTCTCAAGCTCTATCTTGTCAGCAACAAGCTTCTCAATCTAAATTTAAAGAACACAATCAAAGCTCATGATCAGACAAAACACCTAAGAAGATTCTCAATCAAAGTTGTTTCAAATTTTACATTACATCTTATCAAAAAAGCTTGGAGGGCTTTACAAAGATCACCAATAAATCAAAACCTAGTGGTACAGATCACACTATGATTACCTAAGTGTACTAATAGTAGAAAGAAACATGTCTCTATAAGATAAATAAATGTGATCATCAACATACACTTACCTCTCCATTGGAGTAGATGCCATTGCTTTCAACAACTGTTTTCTCCATTGATTTCTTCTTCCAAGGCCATGCTTTGTGATCCATCTCTTATTACCCACCCACAAGCCACACAACTACTCTTGAATCTTTGACAATATAACACATTAAAAATAAAAAATAAAAAGATTTTTAGAAACCCATTTGCATAACCCAATGAAATCCCAAATTAAAATAACAAAACTCCCTAAATGCTCCAGCAAGCTCAATCAATGGATTCTACATGCACTACATACACTAGAAGAAGAAAAAAAACAGTTGATAAAGGTGAAGACTTTAATAGAAACACATGTGGAATCACATAAAGTAAAGATCTTTTTTACCCACATTAAGAAGATTTTGAAGGGGGAAAAAAACAAAACTTTACTCACCTTTTAAGTGAAAGTACACTCACATCACACTCCTCCGATCGTCTTGAGGATACAACAATGGAGATTTAATAGCAGAGAGAAGAGACAAAGAAAGAGACAAACGAGAGAGGTTGAGGAAGAAAAGGGACTGTTTGGCAAAGTTTAAGATTAACTTCCAAAACAATTATAGAGTGAGAAAGACTGTAGAGTGAGACAGGATGTGTCGGGTACGATCTGATCGAAGTGAGCCACGTACGCTTAATGAACGTTGGACTCCTTCGAGATTAGTTTAATGGTGGTAACACACAAACATGTTTAGGAATTTCATGGACCTTGGAAATCTAATATTTTAAAAATTTAAGCTGAGATAGTTTATTAGTTATTTCTTACTTTTTCTTTTTATCCAAAGAGTGATGATTAGTAGGAGATGTTTTTAATCTTTATACAGATGGACCTTGGAGTTTAAGCTTATAGTTTATTAATTCTTTTCTAATTGAAAGAGTGATTAGTAATTAACTAATCTGTAGGAATGCTTTTTGCTTAGTGAATAATTAATTGAGTTCAGTGTGCAGTCTAATCAAATTTTATGATGTGCTTTTGTTTTGTAGAATTTACCTTACCATCGCTTATCTTAAAACTTAGAGGTTGGTATCTTTCTAAATGGAAATTAATTATAAATTAACAAATAGCTTGTCGAATAAAAAACAATTCATTTTGTTTTAAATTTACCCATCAATAAAATAATATCTGTCACATGAATCATATTACACAAATTTCAAACTGTGTTATTATTATTATTATTACTATTATTATTATTATTATTACTATTATTATTATTATTATTATTATTATTATTATTATTATTATCTTGAGTTCATGTTTTATATATATTTGAGTGTTATTAGACTGGTCACCTGAATCCATAGATTGATAATAATAATAATAATATTTATTATTATTATTATTATTATTATTATTATTATTATTATTATTATTATTATTATTATTATTATTATCAGTTTTTGTTTGGACATTTTTTAGATCATAGAAACTACTTTGGTCAATGTTATACAAAATATACATGCTAGTTAACTTCTTAATGCTTCATTTCAAAATCATCACCATTATGAATAAAGAAAAAAATATAATCAATTTTAATATGTAGATTAGTTCGGTTTTAGAGGAGGGAAATCACCTTATTTGTTTTTCCTTTTACATTTTGGATTTAAGAGTGCTTTTTGTAGGTTTTCTGTTTACGTAGCAGACTCTTCTTGTTATGAAAGATGCCTTAACTTTAACCAACATTGCTTAACTTTTCCATAAACATACTACTTTTTGCTAATCACTTCATTAACAAGCATACGCCTTTCGTTGTTTAGAAATGACTTTATCATGGGTTCTATTAAGATGTAATTAGCCAACTAAGCTTTAGGTGATCAGTCTTTGTATGTTCAATAACACAACTCAGAAACTTGCGCTCGGTCTCTAAGATTCTCACTCATCAGTTTGAAATTAGTGTCACTTCAATCTAATTTAGTTTTTAATCAAATTTTCTTACCAAATTCTCTTGTAAGTCTTATTTTAAAGTTATAAAGTTAGATAGAAATTCATATCTATGAATTATTTGGTATCTTTGGAAAACCTAAAATAATAAACTGTTTAAAGAATCACAAGAGATCCGTTCGAATTAATTATACATGCTAAAAGTGAATGTCATGTTTGGTTTGACACAAATTGAAAGACCTCAAATGATGCACATTCACCACATCAGTCACAGAATATACAAATCTTATGTTTGCAGAGTATTTTTTTGGTAGATAGGTCATGAATTTCAGAGTGGATATGGTTGGATATGGCTAAATTAAGTTTGAAACTATAATTTATATGTTTGAGAAACAAAGAGAGCCGAGTGACTCCTCTGCATTTAGAGTTAGATGTTCTGATTTGGTCCATAGAGAATATGTTTCAACATAAAATATGGCGGACTGCAAAAATGTCTTTGCAATGATCGGCCAAGTTTTTCTACAGAGCTAGCATCTATTAAACAATGATTCCACGACTTCAAGATCATGCACGTTCCAAAGACCCAAAACTGGATAGCAGACACTTTAGCCAAGACTATCTGAGCTTTACATAGGAGTTTAGTTTTTGTTGGTGTTTCTATTTCAGTCTAGATTCTCAGACCACATTTAGATTGAAAAATAAAATAGTGTTTTGATGTAAAAAAAAGTTTTGATTTATAGCAGACTTTTCAAAATAAATTAGTCATGAGTTAAACTCTTTCTTATAATATTAGCTTACAATGGTCATAGATAATGGTCTATTGTAAAACGTAAATAATACGCAGGTCTGGCCCCGAACAACTCTAAAAAGAAAAGCGTTGGAAACACAAAAAAAAAAAAAAAAAGAGCTGTCAAACAGTTTCGGTCCTGCTACCTTTGAGTGGATTGCTAGATAGTTTGACTATTTGAACTACTGATACTATTTAGTAATGGCCGGAAAATATACGTGTTATCAACGGCCGGATGCAGATGCTTCTACTGATAGTACATTCAAGAATTGGCTTTTCGCCATATTAAATATTTTTCATTTGTATGTTCTTTACCTGTTTGCTGTTATTTTCCAGGTCAATGGACAAACGGATATGGTGATTAGTAAAGCTGAAGCTGGACAAAATGTGAAAGTTGGATGATGATGATGAAGTGGTAAGCATCTTTGCACTAACCCGTTCTGTTTTATAGCATAAACTCTTCAAAGAAAATCATTCAGTTCCCTTTTTGATCAAAAAAAAGAATTATTTAGTTCCCTCTTATCCTATTAGCTTGATTACAATGGTCATAGATAATGGTCTATTGCAAAACTAGATAGTACGTACAAGAATTGTCTTATCGGCCTCGCCATATTGAACATTTTTTTCATTTGCGTGTCTTGACTTGTTTGCTGTTATTTTCATCAAAGTCAATGGAGAAACGGACATGGTGACTACATTGAAGCTGGACAAAAAAGTTGTTTGTTTGGCAGATGCAGCCTTTTTTATCACAATAAAAGGGTACAAAGAAAATCTTAATAGGAATCCGTGAAGGACTCTAAACGCGTGTCTATCCAGTAAGGCACCTACGTGTTGTTAACATATGAGAAAACATGATTCCTTGTTTGAGTTTGTCTTGACAGGAAGTCCGCTTGAGTATTACTAGATCTAGGTTGATAAACCACTTTTCCGTTTTGGTAGGATGCCCATAGAGATTTAGACTCAGGAAGTTCAGAAAGATGGTAAATCTTCAGATGTAGAGATCATTTTGACTAACTCTTGTGAATCGGTAACAAAATAATCACAGAACCGCTGGTGGTAAGATAAACATTTCAATGCCCATACTAAGCTCTTTGGTTCAGTATGTAATGGCGAAATTTGCTTGAGGCATCCTTGGAGACCAAGTAAGTCTATTGATCCATATCTTGAAGTTGTAAGATCCATCCTACTCCACTCGTGGTACCATCATTCTCCCATGATCGATCCACTCGACAGGTGAAAGTAGGTAGATTTGGAGGGTTCCTTGGTATGAGCTATGTGGTACTAATATATGGATCGGTCTCCTCGTTAATTAGGAACAAAGCATTACATTCTCGTAGTGCTAGATCTGTTGTATCTACTGGTGAGAAGTCACGACTATTGTAAAAAATTTCATTTCTTGCTTTTCATATATATCAAATTAGCCAAAGGAAGACTTTAGTTAATTCCTCCATATCTCCACCGACATTAGCCTTTGAAAGGAGGTAGTTTATATTGGTGTAGAGATTGTGTGAAGAAAAAATCCCTGGAACTGTTGGGATCGTTGATAGAGTCCGGATATGTAAAAATCATATGATTAATTGTTTCTTCCGTTTGGCCACATCTTGGACAGCTAGGATTGTTTCCATTGTGTTTCTTAAAGAGCCTTTCATTGACGGAATTTTATGTGGCAGATGCAGCTTTATGTGGTTGTGGCTGCATCATATTTGTTTGGTTATTGTTCGTTTTGTATAAACGCGGCCGTAGCCGTAAATTATTATTTGTTTCAAAGATGTTGGATGTAAATGTTGATGAAGAGCGCTGATGACAATGCAGATATTTTTATTTAATTCATATTTTATTTTTATAAATTTGTATAACTATATCTTAAATAAATAATATGTAGTTGCGATTATATATGAAAAAAATCGGAAAATTACAAACTATAACACATGGCTAATTTGTTTAAGATTTGAGCTTCTAAATTATCGAGAAAATCCTGCACATTTCATTTTCTCTTATCCATCTCAACTTAAATAATGAGGGACTATTACATATAAATTTAATTTGACGAAAAAAAAACTGAATAGAATTTTCTCCTTTTTAATATAAAATTTTGTGTGGAATATTTTTTTTTCTAGGGCTTATTGCAAAAGTGACTCAAAACTTGAATTCAAACAGAAAACTAACCTTTTCTTTTGACTCATTTTTTTTTTGAGTTTTTAACCCCACATCTGCATTTTATCTACGAAAATGCCATTAACCCTTTTTTTTTTTTTTTTTCGAAAATGGCTTCTTTACTGTCTCAACCTCATTTTCTTCAAGTATTTACAATATTGCCACTGCCATGAATAGTGGGAACAACCTTGTACGAACTGTTTGGAGCTTTTAATGCCCTTTAATGCACGTAAATCTCTTTACACTCTCTCTGTTTCAATTGTTATGAACTAAAAACAACATTTCTTTCACTTTCTCTCCATATTCATCCAAAAAACTGAAGCTTTTGATTCAAAATTGTTTGGAGCCATATTTCTTTCGTTTTGACTTACGGTTGCTTTCGTTTGAGGTTCTGGGTGGTTGGAGAAGACCCTGTGTGCAAACAAAGTCATCTCACCTAGTTGAAGGTACGAATTTGAATTTTTTTCAAAATCTGTTCGCGTAGAAGACTTACAAGTAAGTCATCTGTATGTAGAAGACTTACTGATGAGTCTTCTGGTCAAACGGACGACTTAAACTAAGTCGTCCAGCTTTGTTTGGTGAAAAAAACAGTCCAGACGACTTATATATAAGTCGTCTACGAGAAACAGGCTAGTTTTGCATTTGACCGAATCGTGTCAGATCTTTGACTATTTCTGGACGACTTATAATTCAGTCGTCTCTCGGAAAGTTAAAATTTCAATATTTTATTAAACTAGACGACTTACGTGTAAGTCGTCTTAGGTTAGTTTTGTAGTTGAAAAATAAAACTTCATATTTTAATTTTTACCAGACGACATAATATAAAGTCGTCCCGTCAGAAGACTAATTTAAAGTCGTCCGGGGAAAGCAAAGTCGTCCAGAATTTTTCCCAATTAAGTCGTCCAAACCTTGCTTATCCCGGACGACCTTAAATTAAGTCGTCTAGCTGGACGACTTTTAGTTAAGTCGTCTGGAGAAAGTTAAATTTCAAGTTTTATTTTTCAATTACAAAACTAACCTGGGACGACTTACGTGTAAGTCGTCTAGTTTGAATAAAATATTGAAATTTTTACTTTCCAGAGACGACTGATTTATAAGTCGTCCAGAAATAGTCAAAGATCTGACACGATTCGGTCAAATGCAAAACTAGCCCCGTTTTTCGTAGACGACTTATATATAAGTCGTCTGAATTTTTTTTTTAACAAACAAAGCCGGACGACTTAGAATTAAGTCGTCCCTTTTAATTTTCAATTGCAAAAGTGACCTCTTTAGACGACTTACCTTTAAGTCTTCTGGACGACTTAAATCTAAGTCGTCTGCGATAATGTTTGTTGAACTTCTTCATTTTCTCTATGTTTACTAATGTGTTTTATTTTGAATATTTGCAGATGATTTTTAAGTTACATGCAGTGTATGGAGAATGGTTGTTGAGAGATTTCCGTTGGGATTTTGTGGTTGATGATCTCAAAGGAGCAAGATTGTTTTTATTGAATGAAGATTCAACACATGCTGAACTTGTTGCAATGGCTCAAGAAGATTATAACCTGGACATGAGATCAGTGACTGTGGAGATTAGCTACTCATTACCAGCAGAAATGATGATGACTCCAAGCAGTCCTCCCATTCATGTTACAAGTGATAGACAAGTTCGAAACTTGCTCGAGATGCTCAAACTGCAAGGAAACTGGCCATACGAAACCACAAATGTACACACCAGTTGACTAGTTGTCCAGACGACCTAAATATAAGTCGTCCAGTCTTGATTACCCGTCCAGACGACTAATTTCTAAGTCGTCCAGTGTTTCGTCTACCTTCTACGAAGTCGTCCAGTGTATTAGACTACCTTCTACTATCCCTTCAAGTGTATTTTTTTAGACGACCTTTTACGAAGTCGTCCAGTGTATTTAAGTCGTCCAGTGTATTTAAGTCGTCCAGTGTTTAGACTACCTTCTACTATCCCTTCAAGTGTATTTTTGTAAGTCGTCCAGCTGGAAAACCTTCCAGACGACTTATTTGTAAGTCGTCCAGCTGGAAACCTTCCAGACGACTTATTTGTAAGTCGTCCAGCTGGGAAACCTTCCAGACGACTTATTTGTAAGTCGTCCAGCTGGAAAACCTTCCAGACGACTTATTTGTAAGTCGTCCAGCTGGAAAACCTTCCAGACGACTTATTTGTAAGTCGTCCAGCTGGAAAACCTTCCAGACGACTTATTTGTAAGTTAGAAAATCTATACAAGTTAGAAAATCAAATAAATCATACATGCCCACAAACATACAAATAGATTTGTGTAAACAAATAGTTCAAATATACAAATAGATTTGTGTATACAAATAGTTCAAATATACAAATTGATTTGTGTATCTATACAAGTTAAAAAATCTATACAAGTTAAAAAATCTATACAAGTTAAAAAATCTATACAAATTGATTTGTGTATCTAATCATACATGCCTACAAACATACCACCATCCTCATTATCTTTCAGATGCTGATCAACAAGCTCCGTCCATATAGCCAAAGCCATAGTATCCCTCATAGTCTTCGCATTGGACCTAGCAAAGTCTTTAGGGCTAAAGGGGACCCCAAGAGCATGACATTCAATGTACTTTGCAGCGTACACGCCACAATCACCATTGTTGGCCGTGGGTACATCTTTGAGGAGTCTCTCATAAGTGTATCGCTCCAACCCATGCATCTGGTCTCCGCACTCCACAATCAGATAAGGGACCATCTCGAGAAAAGGCTCCATTATCTCATCCCATCTTTCTGGTATGGTAGTTGAAGGTATGCTGTCCCAGACGACTATGTGCCTCTTAGGGATCGATATCCAAATAGCCACCCAATGTTTGTTGTCCAAGTTCAGTGGCGCATAGATATCATCAATGTCCTCCCCCCACTTCTTGTTTGATTGGCAAAATGAAGGCATTGATCCGTCATACAAACTCGCCGCCCCACTAGGTAGCATTTTTCCTAAACCATTGTGATCAGACGACGATGTTTTGAAGACCAGATACTGTTCTCTCCAGACTGGGTAAAGTTGTGATCCAGGAAGCACATTCGCTCGCTCCGGAAACATTGTGGGTTCTCCTTATACCTCTGCCTCAGCACATTCATCCAAGCATCTATATGCTGCATATAAAATAATACAAGTTAGAACTTACCAGACGACTTACAAATAAGTCGTCTGGAAGGTTTTCCAGCTGGACGACTTACAAATAAGTCGTCTGGAAGGTTTTCCAGCTCGAAAACCTTCCAGACGACTTATTTGTAAGTCGTCCAGCTGGAAAACCTTCCAGACGACTTATATATTTACAAATCTATACAAAGACAAGTTACCAGACGACTTATTTGTAAGTCTTCTGGAAGGTTTTCCAGCTGGACGACTTACAAATAAGTCGTCCAGCTGGAAAACCTTCCAGACGACTTATATATTTACAAATCTATACAAAGACAAGTTACCAGACGACTTAAAGATAAGCAGAAGACTTACTACGTCTTCCAGCCATGCTTTGGATGTCCGGAGTTTTTGATACCACCAAGTTGGTGATGTACGTGGTTTGTCCTCTTCCTTAGTGAAATAATCACTGCAAACAAAAAAGCAATCAGTTTTGGTAGACTAAATCAAGCTATTATGGGTAAAGCAATCACTTACGGATCAGTTTTCAACCAATCAGCGAGCTCCTTCATCTTAGGTCTGTTTAGTGTGGGAAATGGATTATACTTTCCCACTTAAGGAGTTTCCTTCTCTCTGCCGTATAAGGAGATATCTGCGTGGGAGCAGGTTTCTTCGTTCGTTCACTCCTTGCACGCACAGAAGCAGTGGGAGCTGTTTGGTCCAATACAACCAGGCTCGGTTCTGAAGCTGAAGCTGGATCGGTGGAAGCGAAGCTCGGTTGTTGATCGTTGGAAGCGAAGCTCGGTTGGTCAGTGGAAGTGAGAGGAACAATCTCTTTGGAGGTGACACCATCTGCTTTATCCTCCGGCAAGATCTTATATACCGAGATCGCCTCATCTGCTGTATCCTCCGGCAACAATCTCTGCAATAAAAGAGAACAAGTTAACCCTGGACGACTTAAATAAAAGTTGGGAGAGGATTTGGTTCCAGCTGGAGTTCAGACGACTTATTTGTAAGTCTTCTGGAAGGTTTTCCAGCTGGACGACTTTACAAATAAGTCGTCTGGAAGGTTTTCCAGCTGGAAAACCTTCCAGACGACTTATTTGTAAGTCGTCCAGCTGGAAAACCTTCCAGACGACTTATATATTTACAAATCTATACAAAGACCAGACGACTTAAAGATTTGATATTAACCTCTTTGGGCAGAGGAGAAGGCTGTTTCTTTTGTGGAGAAGGCTTTTTCGTTTGAGGAGCAGGGCTGTTTCGTCTGAGGAGCAGGCTGTTTAGTTTGAGGAGCAGGCTGTTTCGTTTGAGGAGCAGGCTGTTTAGTTTGAGGAGCAGGCTGTTTAGTTTGAGGAGCAGGCTGTTTCGTTTGAGGAGTAGGCTTTGCCTTTTGAGGAGCAGGCTGTCTGGTGGGAGGAGTAGGATGATTGGTTTGAAGTGGAGGCTGATCCTTTTGAGGAGTAGTCTGTTTGTTACTAGCCCCGGTTTCTGGGGCTTGTGGGGTAGGGTGTTTTTTACTAACCCCGGTTTCTGGGGCTTGAGGGGTAGCCTGATTGGTGACACCAACCTTCTTCTCCACAGCTTCCAATCTATCGGAGATCTTCCTAATCTCCCTGATGCACTTCTTAAACCCCTCTTTCATCATGTCACCTAAGTCCTTGAACATGTTTTCTAACTCCTCTCTGGTCACCCAACTAGCCTCTTCTCTAGCCTCTTCTGTAGCCTCTTCTGTAGCCTCTGTAGGAGCCTCTTCTCTAGCCTCTTTAGGAGCCTCTTTAGGAGCCTCTTTACGAGCTTTCTTCCGAGGTCTCTGATTGTCTTCCTCCACCTCCTCCACAACCATCTCTTTGGCTCTTTTCGATGGAGTCACAAACTTGGGTTTTGTACCAGTGACTTCCCAGCAATCCATGGTCCACTTCCACGGTCTCCGATCATACATCACTTTAATGATGTTCTCCGCGGGCACGTCATCAACCTCAGAGTCCCATTTTGGCCACATTTCACTAATGTCCTTCTCAACAAAGTTGATCACGCGGGTCTGCAGTAAATAGAAGAAGAATCGAGTTAGATATTTGAAACAAAATACTAATAGACGACTTAATTATAAGTCGTCAACTAAGTCGTCCAGCTGGACGACCTTCCAGACGACTTATTATAAGTCGTCTACTAAGTCGTCCAGCTGGACGACCTTCCAGACGACTTATAATAAGTCGTCTACTAAGTCGTCCAGCTGGAAGACCTTCCAGACGACTTATAATAAGTCGTCTACTAAGTCGTCCAGCTGGAAGACCTTCCAGACGACTTATAATAAGTCGTCTACTAAGTCGTCCAGCTGGAAGACCTTCCAGACGACTTATAATAAGTCGTCTACTAAGTCGTCCAGCTGGAAGACCTTCCAGACGACTTATAATAAGTCGTCTACTAAGTCGTCCAGCTGGAAGACCTTCCGGACGACTTAATTAAGTGAAGATGGAAAGGTACCTGACTCAAGATAGCAGCTTTCATGAATCTGCGGCCTCTGCTGCCGTCGTAAGCCAGAATCGGTGGAGACGGACTGTTTGCTCTGGGTAGACCAATACTAGCACCCAATCCCGGAATAGCTTCGTACGCCCAGACCTGAAGAACTTGTATAAAGCCATCCACGGTGTAACAGCCAGTAATATCTTTGTTCCACAAAGAGTCCATCAGCACCTTAAACGCGACTCTCCCCCATGGATAATTCTCAAACCTTTCTAAATCCATCACTAGCCTTGCGAGAGTAGCTCGTGTAGCGCTTGAGAACTTTTTCCCTTCAATGAATCCAGTGAAGATGGAAAGGTACGCGAGTCGCTTGCGATCTTCCCTGGACCAATCCCCGCATCTCTTCAGTGCTGCTATTATCTGATCAGTACTTGGCCCAGCTTCCCGATGAACTCCCATCATCTCCCAGAAAGAAACCATCTGTGGGATAACTTCACATTCTGGTGTCTCAAGGTCCTCGATGTAGTCGCAGTTTAGACCAGTGATGTTTTCAAACTCTAACAGTGAAAACCTCGCAGGTTCTGGACCAACGAGACACCACATCTCGTACTTCTTCTTAATGTCCAGCTTTAAACCGAGCAAGTGGTGAACCAGCCTTGAAGCCCAACCAATCCCTGCTCCTTGAACTTGATGAAACTCCCAATCTCGACTCCTTGAGCTCTTCAAATTCAGCATCAGTGAGAGCTTCCCTAAGAGCAGTATGCAACTTCGTGTTATCCGTATGATACGAAATGCTATTGTGGGGTTCTGGCTCTTCCCCTAATGTGTATAAACCTACGGGGAGTTCTGGAATATCCATCCTTTTTGTCTGCAAAATAATCAAAGACAACAATAGAATCAGAACAACAAAGCTAAATCAAATCACGCCTTAATTGTTACTCCAGACGACTTTTTAGTAGACGACTTAAATATAAGTCGTCTAGAAAGTCGTCCAACTGGACGACTTAGTTGACGACTTATATTTAAGTCGTCTGGAAAGTCTTCAAATGGACGTACTAAGTCGTCCAGGTTGAAGACTTTCCAGACGACTTACTTACAAGTCTTCCAGTAGAAAAATTTCAA